>NC_092149.1:82715148-82861979 GCF_045791955.1 Oncorhynchus clarkii lewisi
CGCGTTCGGTCTCTGTCTGTCTGTCTGTCTGTCTGTCTGTCTGTCTGTCTGTCTGTCTGTCTCTCTCTCTCTCTCTCTGTCTGTCTGTCTGTCTGTCTGTCTGTCTGTCTGTCTGTCTGTCTGTCTGTCTCTCTCTCTCTCGCTTTCCGTCTCTCGCTTTCTGTCTCTCTCTCTGTCTCTGTCTCTGTCCCTCTCTCTCTCTCTCTCTCTCCTTTCTTCTGTATATGACCACCAACATCTCACTGATGTTTAATTCATTCTTCCATCTCTTTGTCATTTTTACTCCATTTTGCTGCGTGTTCATTCAACATTCAATTTGTTTTATTGTTATGCACCCAGAAGAAAATACTGAATGGTATGGCTACATGATTTTCATTTTGATGTAGTATTTTCTTTTCTGTTTATTCCCAGTACTTGGCGTTATTGCTTTCAGTAGTCTAGACGCTGCAGTATTTCAGTCGCCAACAGCAGAGGCAAAGATGCTTGCCCACTTTGAGGATAAGTCACTAACCCCATCAGATACATGTTTGCAGGCACACTGCGCTCAGCCAAGGAGGATGTGACTTATTTCTCGCATTGAGTTTATCCACCTTGACATTTGTAGATGCTTTATCCATCGACTGCTTTTCCTGTTCTGAAAAGATGACAGAAAACAGAAGTTTGCTCTATGTTCTCCCTCACTTCAAAAGAAATGTGGGATCCACCTGCGGTTGTGCAGGGTTTCTTATCGGATGAGTACAAGGTGTGTCACCTGTGATGAAAATGAATAACTGAGGTAAGTTATTTTAGATATATTTTAACAGTTCACAGTTCTATATGTCTTGTTGTCTTGTGTTGCTATTTATTTATACATTTTAGGTTATGTAGACGAGATATCGCCGAGATATCGCCGAATGACAATATTGGCAGTGTTATTGTTTTCAACCTGGACTCAGAGGTAGACATAACATAGTAAATGTAAATCTGTATCCCTTCATTTAGTGTGAGATGTTACGTTTCGTATGGTATGTATTCATTTGTGGCTGCCCATCATCCATTTCATATGATATGTTATGAATTGTAATTGGTACAATATGTAATATGTTATGAATTCCAATGTATCGTCCGGATTAGGGAGGGCTTGGTCGGTAGGGATGTCCTTGTCTCATCGCGCACCAGCGACTCCTGTGGCGGGCCGGGCGCAGTGCGCGCTAGCCAAGGTTGCCAGGTGCACGGTGTAGCCTCCGACACATTGGTGTGGCTGGCTTCCGGGTTGGATGCGCGCTGTGTTAAGAAGCAGTGCGGCTGGTTGGGTTGTGTATCGGAGGACGCATGACTTTCAACCTTCGTCTCTCCCGAGCCCGTACGGGAGTTGTAGCGATGAGACAAGATAGTAGCTACTACAACAATTGGATACCACGAAATTGGGGAGAAAAAGGGGTAAAAATTTAAAAAAAAAAAAAGTTAGGGGTTAAGGTTAGAGTCAGGAGTTAGGTTAAAGGGTTGTAGACTAGAGGAAGGGTTAGCTAACATGCTAAGTATTTGCGAAGTAGCTAAAAAGTATCTCCTTCCTTTTAATTTAAAAAAAATTAAAGTAGTAGTTTGTTCTTAAAATAGCCATCTTAAATACAGTGCCTTGCGAAAGTGTTTGGCCCCCTTGAACTTTGTGACCTTTTGCCACATTTCAGGCATCAAACATAAAGATATAAAACTGTATTTTTTTGTGAAGAATCAACAACAAGTGGGACACAATCATGAACGACATTTATTGGATATTTCAAACTTTTTTAACAAATCAAAAACTGAAAAATTGGGCGTGCATAATTATTCAGCCCCCTTAAGATAATACTTTGTAGCGCCACCTTTTGCTGCAATTACAGCTGTAAGTCACTTGGGGTATGTCTCTATCAGTTTTGCACATCGAGAGCCTGAAATTTTTCCCATTCCTCCTTGCAAAACAGCTCGAGCTCAGTGAGGTTGGATGGAGAGCATTTGTGAACAGCAGTTTTCAGTTCTTTCCACAGATTCTCGATTGGATTCAGGTCTGGACTTTGACTTGGCCATTCTAACACCTGGATATGTTTATTTTTGAACCATTCCATTGTAGATTTTGCTTTATGTTTTGGATCATTGTCTTGTTGGAAGACAAATCTCTGTCCCAGTCTCAGGTCTTTTGCAGACTCCATCAGGTTTTCTTCCAGAATGGTCCTGTATTTGGCTCCATCCATCTTCCCATCAATTTTAACCATCTTTCCTGTCCCTGCTGAAGAAAAGCAGGCCCAAACCATGATGCTGCCACCACCATGTTCGACAGTGGGGATGGTGTGTTCAGAGTGATGAGCTGTGTTGCTTTTACGCCAAACATAACGTTATGCATTGTTGCCAAAAAGTTCAATTTTGGTTTCATCTGACCAGAGCACCTTCTTCCACATGTTTGGTGTGTCTCCCAGGTGGCTTGTGGCAAACTTTAAACAACACTTTTTATGGATATCTTTAAGAAATGGCTTTCTTCTTGCCACTCTTCCATAAAGGCCAGATTTGTGCAATATACGACTGATTGTTGTCCTATGGACAGAGTCTCCCACCTCAGCTGTAGATCTCTGCAGTTCATCCAGAGTGATCATGGGCCTCTTGGCTGCATCTCTGATCAGTCTTCTCCTTGTATGAGCTGAAAGTTTAGAGGGACGGCCAGGTCTTGGTAGATTTGCAGTGGTCTGATACTCCTTCCATTTCAATATTATCGCTTGCACAGTGCTCCTTGGGATGTTTAAAGCTTGGGAAATCTTTTTGTATCCAAATCCGGCTTTAAACTTCTTCACAACAGTATCTCGGACCTGCCTGGTGTGTTCCTTGTTCTTCATGATGCTCTCTGCGCTTTTAACGGACCTCTGAGACTATCACATTGCAGGTGCATTTATACGGAGACTTGATTACACACAGGTGGATTGTATTTATCATCATTAGTCATTTAGGTCAACATTGGATCATTCAGAGATCCTCACTGAACTTCTGGAGAGAGTTTGCTGCACTGAAAGTAAAGGGGCTGAATAATTTTGCACGCCCAATTTTTCAGTTTTTGATTTGTTAAAAAAGTTTGAAATATCCAATAAATGTCGTTCCACTTCATGATTGTGTCCCACTTGTTGTTGATTCTTCACAAAAAAATAAAGTTTTACATCTTTATGTTTGAAGCCTGAAATGTGGCAAAAGGTCGCAAAGTTCAAGGGGGCCGAATACTTTCGCAAGGCACTGTAGTTCCTCACCCTGAAAGAAGCCTATTGGCCATGCTCACATGCCTCCATTACTTCCATTGATTGTTATATTGTGGTGGCTAAAGTTAGCTGAAGTTTGTAGTGGCTCTAAAGCTGCACCATGTGGGGCTTCTGAGTGGCTCAGCCGTCTAAGGCACTGCATCGCAGTGCTTGAGGCTTCACTATGCGGCGCACAATTGGCCCAGCATCGTCCAGGTTAGGGGAGGGTTTGGCCAGCTAGGATGTCTTTGTCCCGTCGCGCTCTAGTGACTCCTGTGGTGGGCCAGGGCGCATGCACGCCTGAGACGGTTGCCAGTTGTACGGTGTTTCCTCCGATACATTTGTACGACTGTCTTCCGGGTTAAGCGAGCAGTGTGTCAAGAAACAGTGCGGCTTGGCAGGGTCATGTTTTGGAGGAAACATGGCTCTCGACCTTCGCCTCTCCAGAGTCCGTACGGGAGTTGCAGCGATGGGACAAGACTTTAACTAACAATTGGACACCACAAAATTGGGGAGAAAAAGGGCTAAACAATATATAAAAAATAGGTGCACTATGCAAAAATCGCTGCGCCATTTCCTGGTTGGTAAAATTAGAATAGTTTGCCTGATTTCGGTTTATATGACTAAATAAGCAAACGTAGTAGAGAGAATCATTGTACCATCTAAACTGCTGTGACATATCTTTTCCATAACCCAAAATATGATATTTTCAACTGTTTGACGCTAGCATATGTAACAGTTTAACTTTAGTCCGTCCCCTTGCCCATACCTGGGCTCGAACCAGGGACCCTGTGTACACACAGACAACGGACACCCACGAAGCATCGTTACCCATCGCTCCACAAAAGCCGCAGCTCTTGCAGAGCAAGGGGAACCACTACTTCAGGTCTCAGAGCGAGTGACGTCACCGGTTGAAACACCTTTAGCGCGCACCACCGCTAACTAGCTAGCCATTTCACATCGGTTACACGTACAAAACCGAAAGTAAAAGACCCAAAAATGAAACTTAAGACCGGAAAGCATTTCTATGTGAATTTTGTCGGGTCGCCCACAAAGTTACATATTGCACCTTTAAAGAAAACAGAACCATGGATTACAGTTTCTCCTGGCCCATAAACTACATTCAGGGTAAGGAACCATCTAACATCAAGTTGTAAAATAAGTGAACTACTCCTTTAAATAACCTTCTGTCTTATGTAACCATGCCAAATGTAACATATCGTACTAATTTGCGTGTCCTGGATTTACATTTACTATGTTACGTCTAGTGTATGAGACCAGGCTGTTGTTTTTTGCTTGTACGTTATAGTCATTTCCATCACAGAGACTTAGCTATATCCTCCATCCTTATTTATTGTTAAGGTTCTTCATGCAACTACTGAATTGTGTCATTAAATCTGCCACACAGGATGTCCTTTATGAAGATGACCACAGAACGTTTATGTGTGTCCATTGGAACGTTGCTGTTTGCCTTTTTGTCTTTCTCCGCTGTTCGAGGTAAGAGATGAAACCGCCGCGATGATCGCTGATAAAGAGTTAAATGGATGGCTGTTTGAACCAACGGACACTCTCTAAATCTCTCAGGGGCCGGTTAGAGGATAAGTGACTGCCGTATCCGTACTGCATATTGAATGGTGAAGAAGTAGAGCATTGTTTTTTTGTTATTCGCAGCGGCTATGCCTCAGGGCACTGTACATCAAATCAAATCAAAATGTATTGATCACATACAACATTTTTAGCAGATGTTATTGCGGGTGTAGTGAAATGCTTGTGTTCCTAGCTCCAAAAGTGCAGGAGTATCTAACAATTCACAACAATACACACACATCTCAAAGTAAAATAATGGAATTTTAAGAAATGTATAAATATGAGGAACGAGCAATGTTGGAGTGGCGTTGACTATAATATAGTAGAATACAGTATATGTATATGAAACATGTGACTGTAACTGATTGAACAATCTGGAGAGAAAATACCGAAACCACTCTCAGGGATTTAAATTACTAGCCTATGTTATTATTCAGGATTTTTTAAATCAAATGAACCTATTTGGTCTAGTCTATTACAAAGCTGAGGAGGTGTTGTGGCCCCACTTTAAAATCCAATCAGTCTACCTTTGTGTCCTAAAATACCATTACAGCGTTGGTGAGGGGAAAAGTGTTCATAAAAGTGAGCCTGTTGACCCGTGTCACAGTGTGTGACAGAGTGTTCGTGTGTCAAATTGTTTGAGAGACCGAGGGTGACAAAGAGAGAGAGAGAGAGCGAGAGAGTGTGTGTATGTGTGTGAGTGTGTGTGTGTGTGTGCAGAGAGAGAGCAAAAAGAAAACTGCAAAAATGGTGTTCGAGAGGTGTTGTCCCAGTGGAGGGTGTAATAACATGTTATTATTGCACCAGAACAGACCTGGTAGGGATCCAGGAGAGAGTCAGAGCAGAACAGACCTGGTAGGGATCTAGGAGAGAGTCAGAGCAGAACAGATAGGGATCCAGGAGAGAGTCAGAGCAGAACAGATAGGGATCTAGGAGAGAGTCAGAGCAGAACAGATAGGGATCTAGGAGAGAGTCAGAGCAGAACAGACCTGGTAGGGATCTAGGAGAGAGTCAGAGCAGAACAGATAGGGATCTAGGAGAGAGTCAGAGCAGAACAAATAGGGATCTAGGAGAGAGTCAGAGCAGAACAGACCTGGTAGGGATCCAGGAGAGAGTCAGAGCAGAACAAATAGGGATCTAGGAGAGAGTCAGGAGCAGACCTGGTAGCGATCTAGGAGAGAGTCAGAGCAGACCTGGTAGGGATCTAGGAGAGAGTCAGAGCAGAACAGACCTGGTAAGGATCTAGGAGAGAGTCAGGAGCAGAACAGAATACACAAAACACTTGTGTCCTTCGTGTAGCTTATTGTTTATTGATCGACTTCAGATGAACTGTGTTCCATCATCCATTCTGTCTCTTTCAAGGATCTGTATTCTGTATTTTATTTTTGCAGGCAGCCCTCCCTCCCTCCCCCTGGCATTGAACCAAACATGGCAGAGTTACTTTATGTTCCCAAGAGACCCCATGATCGCCTGGTCCCCCTCAGATTGTAATACAGGGATGCCCACTGGGCTCTCAGCTACAGACTCTATTCAGCAGGAAAATAAGGAAACATGAAAGAGTAATAAAAATAGAGATAGAGAAAAGACTGATCCTGGAGGAGGAGAGACAGAGGAACAGGAACACAGAGACCACAGAAAGAGCGAGAAAAGAAGCTCCGATTTGTTTTTTTATCCGTTGGGTCTCATTGGTGCAAAATGTGTCCCCCTATGACCATCTAATACTTTTATCCAGAAACACTGGCTGCTACTTAAAGAGTTCAAAGGTGAATGGATGATTGAGGTTGAAAGGTTGACTCTCTCAGACTTAATGCCACAAGTCTAATGTTACAATCACTGTACAGTATAGACATCACCCAAAACATGTCTTCGTGTCTAGTAGGCAACACCAGGTAGTTGATGAATGATGATGAATGTAAATGTTTAGAATTGGCTCATTATAGTACGTTACATCACGTTACATCACGTTACATCCCTTTACGCATGGGTAATCCCGACTGCTTTTACGTGACGACTTCAGTGTGTGTGTGTGTATGCGTTTCCTGTTTACTTTGATGTCTTAGATACAGTTGGATGCCTCCTTTACCAGCCTCAATTATACCAGCCTCCTTCACCATCCATAATTACCAGCCTCCTTTACCAGCCTCCTTTACCATTCTCAATTACCAGCCTCCTTTACCAGCCTCCTTTACCAGCCTCCTTCACCAGTCTCAATTACCAGCCTCCTTCACCATCCATAATTACCAGCCTCCTTTACCATTCTCAATTACCAGCCTCCTTTACCAGCCTCCTTTACCATTCTCAATTACCAGCCTCCTTTACCAGTCTCCTTTACCAGCCTCCTTCACCAGCCTCCTTTACCATTCTCCTTTACCAGTCTCCTTTACCAGCCTCCTTTACCAACCTCCTTCACCATCCATAATTACCAGCCTCCTTTACCAGCCTCCTTTACCAGCCTCCCTTACCATCATCAATTACCAGCCTCCCTTACCATCATCAATTACCAGCCTCCTTTACCATTCTCCTTTACCAGCCTCCTTCACCAGTCTCAATTACCAGCCTCCTTTACCAGACTCCTTTACCAGCCTCCTTCACCAGGCTCAATTACCAGCCTCCTTTACCAGCCTCCTTTACCAGCCTCCTTTACCAGTCTCCTTTACCAGCCTCAATTACCAGCCTCCTTCACCAGTCTCATTTACCAGTCTCCTTTACCAGCCTCCTTTACCAACCTCCTTCACCATCCATAATTACCAGCCTCCTTTACCAGCCTCCTTTACCAGCCTCCCTTACCATCATCAATTACCAGCCTCCCTTACCATCATCAATTACCAGCCTCCTTCACCAGTCTCATTTACCAGCCTCCTTTACCAGCCTCCTTCACCAGCCTCCTTTACCAGCCTCCTTTACCAGCCTCCTTCACCAGCCTCCTTCACCAGCCTCCTTTACCAGTCTCCTTTACCAGCCTCCTTTACCAGCCTCCTTCACCAGCCTCCTTTACCAGCTCAATTACCAGCCTACTTTACCAGCCTCCTTCACCAGGCTCAATTACCAGCCTCCTTTACCAGCCTCCTTTACCAGCCTCCTTTACCAGCCTCCTTTACCATTCTATTTTACCAGCCTCCTTTACCAGCCTCCTTCACCATCCATAATTACCAGCCTCCTTTACCAGGCTCAATTATCAGCCTCTTTTACCAGCCTCCTTTACCAGCCTACTTTACCAGCCTACTTTACCAGCCTCCTTCACCATCCATAATTACCAGCCTCCTTCACCATCCATAATTACCAGCCTCCTTTACCATTCTCCTTTACCAGTCTCCTTCACCAGTCTCCTTTACCAGTCTCATTTACCAGCCTCCTTCACCAGACTCCTTTACCAGCCTCCTTTACCAGTCTCCTTTACCAGCCTACTTTACCAGCCTCCTTTACCAGCCTCCTTTACCAGCCTCCTTTACCAGCCTCCTTCACCATCCATAATTACCAGCCTCCTTTACCAGGCTCAATTATCAGCCTCCTTTACCAGCCTCCTTTACCAGCCTACTTTACCAGCCTCCTTTACCAGCCTCCTTCACCATCCATAATTACCAGCCTCCTTTACCAGCCTCCTTCACCATCCATAATTACCAGCCTCCTTTACCATTCTCCTTTACCAGTCTCCTTCACCAGTCTCCTTTACCAGCCTCCTTCACCAGCCTCCTTTACCAGCCTCCTTTACCAGTCTCCTTTACCAGCCTACTTTACCAGCCTCCTTTACCAGCCTCCTTTACCAGCCTCCTTTACCAGCCTCCTTTACCAGTCTCCTTTACCAGCCTCCTTTACCAGCCTCCTTTACCAGCCTCCTTTACCAGCCTCCTTTACCAGTCTCCTTTACCAGCCTCCTTTACCAGCCTCCTTTACCAGCCTCCTTTACCAGCCTCCTTCACCAGCCTCCTTTACCAGCCTACTTTACCAGCCTCCTTCACCAGGCTCATTTCCCAGTCTCAATTACCAGCCTCCTTTACCAGGCTCATTTACCAGCCTCCTTTACCAGCCTACTTTACCAGCCTCCTTTACCAGCCTCCTTTACCAGCCTCCTTTACCAGCCTCCTTTACCAGTCTCCTTTACCAGCCTCCTTTACCAGCCTCCTTTACCAGCCTCCTTTACCAGTCTCCTTTACCAGCCTCCTTTACCAGCCTCCTTTACCAGCCTCCTTTACCAGCCTCCTTTACCAGCCTCCTTTACCAGCCTCCTTTACCAGTCTCCTTTACCAGCCTACTTCACCAGTCTCCTTCACCAGTCTCCTTTACCAGGTCTATAGTCACACACATAGTTAGTAAGTAATGTCCATCTTGTACAGCCAGGTCCAGTTCGTAGTGTGCACTTACGTGCCTCCGTAAATTGAACTACAGTAGACTCCAAACATAGCACGGATGTGTCATTATTTAAAGAGTCACCCAGCTGAGTGCTCCTATCAGAAACACCAGAGGCGTCCAGACAGGACAATGGGAGCATAATGTGATTGGGAAGTTTCAGCCTGGCCTTGAAGCTCCTCCTGTGATGATTGTAGGGCTGTCAGAGGGGCTCTCTTACTTCTCTAGGATCAGCAAGTGATCGAATCACACACTTCCTCAGTCAGCACATTACACGGGATGTTTTTAGTGCTTTGGTTTGTACTCAGCAAACTATATACTTTGGGATTGTTGACAACATTTACTTCGATTCTGGCAGTTTTCGCAGCAGTTCATGAGAAGTTTTCTGTAACATTTCAAGAAAGGTCCACTGGTTAGATGACCGTTATGTCATCCATATCGTAATTAAATCGATCTGCCCTCAGGACAGAGTTCGCTTTCGTTGTCGACAACATCTCTATCACTGTCACATTTCTCTCTGCCTGAAAATAACTATTGTCACTGCGTTGATAGTACATTTATGATCTGTATGAATTGTATGATATCTGCTCTGTACTGCACAACAATCTGTGTCCTCACATATTATGAGGGGGCACAGATGTTTCTCTGTCGTTGGCACTGGCACCCTACCATCTGTGCCATTTGTGGCTTGATTGACAGGCCAAAGACAATGCAGAGAAGACCCCTATATCTTCTGCTTTGTAGGAGAGAGAGAGAGAACTGTCTCCCTCAGAAAGCCATCACATCTATTCAATACCAATCCAATGCTGCAATCAGAGTAGTCAGTGGTTCCCGATCTTTTTCGGTTTCTATACCACCAACTGAATTTTGCTCTTCCCGGAGTACCCCTGAAGTACCCCCTCATGAGCATTTTACCAGTACCCCCTATGGATAGGACAGGTACCCCCTGTGGACAGGTCCTAGTACCCCTGGTTGGGAACCACTGCTCTACTCCATCCCAGCACAACAGGGGACAGCACTGTAGCCTTTACATTCACTTGGGTGACAGTTAGTGTTGTTACTGTCATTGTAATGGAGACGAAGTGAGTCCTGGAGCACCTCGACACTGTAGACTGGGGAACACGTGCTCCATGTTCACCTGGCTGCAACAGGGAATTCCCACTGTCTCAGTGTCACCAGCTAGCAGGCAGCAATGGATAATGGAAACGATCAGCCAGCCAAGGTTATTTATTTTATTTTATTTCACCTTTATTTAACCAGTTGGCCAGTTGAGAACAAATTCTCATTTACAACTGCGACCTGGCCAAGATAAAGCAAAGCAGTGCGACAAAAAACAACACAGAGTTCCACATGGGATAAACAAATGTACAGTCAATAACACAACAGAATAATCTATATACAGTGTGTGCAAATGTACAGTGCCTTGCGAAAGTATTCGGCCCCCTTGAACTTTGCGACCTTTTGCCACATTTCAGGCTTCAAACATAAAGATATAAAACTGTATTTTTTTTGTGAAGAATCAACAACAAGTGGGACACAATCATGAAGTGGAACGACATTTATTGGATATTTCAAACTTTTTTAACAAATCAAAAACTGAAAAATTGGGCGTGCAAAATTATTCAGCCCCCTTAAGTTAATACTTTGTAGCGCCACCTTTTGCTGCGATTACAGCTGTAAGTCGCTTGGGGTATGTCTCTATCAGTTTTGCACATCGAGAGACTGACATTTTTTCCCATTCCTCCTTGCAAAACAGCTCGGGCTCAGTGAGGTTGGATGGAGAGCATTTGTGAACAGCAGTTTTCAGTTCTTTCCACAGATTCTCGATTGGATTCAGGTCTGGACTTTGACTTGGCCATTCTAACACCTGGATATGTTTATTTTTGAACCATTCCATTGTAGATTTTGCTTTATGTTTTGGATCGTTGTCTTGTTGGAAGACAAATCTCCGTCCCAGTCTCAGGTCTTTTGCAGACTCCATCAGGTTCTCTTCCAGAATGGTCCTGTATTTGGCTCCATCCATCTTCCCATCAATTTTAACCATCTTCCCTGTCCCTGCTGAAGAAAAGCAGGCCCAAACCATGATGCTGCCACCACCATGTTTGACAGTGGGGATGGTGTGTTCAGGGTGATGAGCTGTGTTGCTTTTACGCCAAACATAACGTTTTGCATTGTTGCCAAAAAGTTCAATTTTGGTTTCATCTGACCAGAGCACCTTCTTCCACATGTTTGGTGTGTCTCCCAGGTGGCTTGTGGCAAACTTTAAACAACACTTTTTATGGATATCTTTAAGAAATGGCTTTCTTCTTGCCACTCTTCCATAAAGGCCAGATTTGTGCAATATACGACTGATTGTTGTCCTATGGACAGAGTCTCCCACCTCAGCTGTAGATCTCTGCAGTTCATCCAGAGTGATCATGGGCCTCTTGGCTGCATCTCTGATCAGTCTTCTCCTTGTATGAGCTGAAAGTTTAGAGGGACGGCCAGGTCTTGGTAGATTTGCAGTGATCTGATACTCCTTCCATTTTAATATTATCGCTTGCACAGTGCTCCTTGGGACGTTTAAAGCTTGGGAAATCTTTTTGTATCCAAATCCGGCTTTAAACTTCTTCACAACAGTATCTCGGACCTGCCTGGTGTGTTCCTTGTTCTTCATGATGCTCTCTGCGCTTTTAACGGACCTCTGAGACTATCACAGTGCAGGTGCATTTATACGGAGACTTGATTACACACAGGTGGATTGTATTTATCATCATTAGTCATTTAAGTCAACATTGGATCATTCAGAGATCCTCACTGAACTTCTGGAGAGAGTTTGCTGCACTGAAAGTAAAGGGGCTGAATAATTTTGCACGCCCAATTTTTCAGTTTTTGATTTGTTAAAAAAGTTTGAAATATCCAATAAATGTCGTTCCACTTCATGATTGTGTCCCACTTGTTGTTGATTCTTCACAAAAAAATACAGTTTTATATCTTTATGTTTGAAGCCTGAAATGTGGCAAAAGGTCGCAAAGTTCAAGGGGGCTGAATACTTTCGCAAGGCACTGTATCTACAATACAATACATTATTACACCACTATATATCTACAATACAACACATTATTACACCACTACTCTACCACTATATATCTACAATAAAACACATTATTACACCACTACTCTCCCACTATATATCTACAATACATTATTACACCACTACTCTACCACTATATATCTACAATACAACACATTATTACACCACTATATATCTACAATACATTATTACACCACTACTCTACCGCTATATATCTACAATACAACACATTATTACACCACTACTCTACCACTATATATCTACAATACAACACATTAGTACACCACTATATATCTACAATACAACACATTAGTACACCACTATATATCTACAATACAACACATTATTACACCACTACTCTACCACTATATATCTACAAAACAACACATTATTACACCACTACTCTACCACTACATATCTACAATACATCACATTATTACACCACTATATATCTACAAAACAACACATTATTACACCACTGCCTTTAACCTAAATCCTAACCGTAACCTTAACCCTTTAACATAACTCCTAACCTTAACCCCTGACCTTAATGCCTTTAACCTAAATCCTAATCGTAACTTTAACCCCTAAACTTAACCCTATCCCCTAGCCTAGCTAACGTTAGCCAGACATTTCTGTTTTATGTTTGACAGGCTTACAATACAATTGAATTTAGCCAACCATTGTTACTCTGGTCTGAGTGGGTGCGATGTGTACAGTGCATATGAATGTTCGCAGGGCTCACGAGGTAGAAGTTCTGTTGTTGTGTGTAATGGGAGAGCGCGTAATGGGAGCGCGCGTAATGGGAGCGCGCGCCTTCAGTGCGCATACAAATTGGCTACGTTTCCCGTGCTCCACGCTTTGGACCACTACATATCTACAATACATCACATTTTTACACCACTATATATCTACAATACAACACATTATTACATCACTACTCTACCACTATATATCTACAATAAAACACATTATTACACCACTACTCTACCACTATATATCTACAATACATCACATTATTACACCACTATATATCTACAATAAAACACATTATTACACCACTACTCTACCACTACATATCTACAATACAGCACATTATTACACCACTACTCTACCACTACATATCTACAATACAGCACATTATTACACCACTATATATCTACAATACAACACATTATTACACCATTATATATCTACAATACAACACATTATTACACCACTACTCTACCACTACATATCTACAATACATCACATTATTACACCACTATATATCTACAATTCAACACATTATTACATCACTACTCTACTACTATACATCTACAAGACAACACATTATTATATGTGGAATAGATGCGGAATAGATAATAGATAATTATATAGAATACATAATATATATAATATAGCAATAGAATAGTATTCTCAGACAGATTGAAGGATAATTCTTCCATCCAAAGCTTCATTGAAGAGCATTTATTTGTTATTATTTTACAGCAGACAGTTGGAGCTGTTATAAGACACTTGTTAATGATCAGTGCCTGTTTGACCCCATTCCTCATTATCTTCTCAACCGAAATGGAAACTCTGCTAGCTTTATTTTTTATTTTTCCTTTTTAACATAGTTTCTGTCTATAATCCACCCCAGAACATCAAAAGCCTCATTTCTTCTCTTCTTCCTGCTTCCTTTCCTTTTCCCCTTCCTCCCTTCTTCACAGACAGCGTGCAATACAGCACGGTGTGGCGATACAGCACGGTGTGGCGATACAGCACGGTGTGGCAATACATTAGCAGTATGTCATTAGCAGTCATTTCTTCTATTCCAACAGTCTCAGCATAAAAACCCAGCTGCAAAACAACACTAGCATTTTAGCTAATTAGCTACGTTGCAGCTACTCACTCCTTTTTTTAGCAACTTTGCTATGTTAGCTAACCCTTCCCCTAATCCTAACCTTAACCCGTTAACCTAACTCCTAACCTTAACCCCTGACCTTAATGCCTTTAACCTAAATCCTAACCGTAACCTTAACCCTTTAACCTAACTCCTAACCTTAACCCCTGACCTTAATGCCTTTAACCTAAATCCTAATCGTAACTTTAACCCCTAAATTTAACCCTATCCCCTAGCCTAGCTAACGTTAGCCAGACATTTCTGTTTTATGTTTGACAGGCTTACAATACAATTGAATTTAGCCAACCATTGTTACTCTGGTCTGAGTGGGTGCGATGTGTACAGTGCATATGAATGTTCGCAGGGCTCACGAGGTAGAAGTTCTGTTGTTGTGTGTAATGGGAGAGCGCGTAATGGGAGCGCGCGTAATGGGAGCGCGCGCCTTCAGTGCGCATACAAATTGGCTACGTTTCCCGTGCTCCACGCTTTGGAGTCAGAACGTTGAATAAGAGAAAAAGGATTGTTCCATGTATGCACAGTGTTGAAATTTCATGAATAATCATTAAGTCTGATTTAAGAGGGATGTACTGTACCAATGTAACAATGGGTGTGGAATTGGCTTTTTTACAATATAGAACCAGTTTTATTGGTTGTAATTGCCAATATGGTAATTATATGGTACTGGTAGCCAAGTGCTTATATTATACGGGCTCACTTATTTGAGCTCCCATTAGACAGGTTCCATTTGGTTTCTCAAGGGGAGGCTGTATACAGTCTTGCCCTCTACCTGTGTCCGTTCAGATAGGACAGGTCAGATAGGACAGGTCAGATAGGATAGGTCAGATAGGACAGGTAAAGCCTGAAACAGAGGCTATTTCCAGTGGGATACTGCCCGTGTATATTTGGTAAATCTACTTGTATAATATGGCTCTTTCACCGTTGCATCCCCAAGTCCTGTAAATAAATGTACACTCTGAGCACATCAACCTGCCTTGCCTTCTGTTGATGTCGTGGCCTTAGCACTGCTACCAAGGGCCATATTTTACAGTCACATAGGCTAATCAAAATGTGTTGTAGACAAAATAATGAAAACGGCTGTGTTGGTAGCCTCAATAAACAAACAAAAAGGAATAGTGGTTGAACAAGTGCTTGCATGTATAATTATATATATATTTTTTTACTTGACTTGAGATTTAACTTGAAAAATTGTGACTCAACTCGATTTGACTTGCTGTTAGAATGCACGACTTGGATTTGACTCGAGTCTTGACCCGTTCTACTTGGGACTCGAACTTGAGACTCAGGACCTTGTGACTTGAGACTTGCTTTGTGACTGAGGACCTTGAGACTTGCTTTGTGACTCAGGACATTGAGACTTGCTTTGTGACTCAGGTTCTTGAGACTTGCTTGTTACTCAGGACATTGAGACTTGCTTGTGACTCAGGACCTTGAAACTTGCTTGTGACTCAGGACCTTGAGACTTGCTTTGTGACTCAAGACATTGAGACTTGCTTTGTGACTCAGGACCTTGAGACTTGCTTGTTACTCAGGACCTTGAGACTTACTTGTGACTCAGGACCTTGAGACTTGCTTTGTGACTCAGAACCTTGAGACTTGTTTTGTGACTCAGGACATTGAGACTTGCTTTGTGACTCAGGACCTTGAGACTTGCTTATGACTCAGGACATTGAGACTTGCTTGTGACTCAGGACCTTGAGACTTGCTTGTGACTCAGGACATTGAGACTTGTTTTGTGACTCAGGACATTGAGACTTGCTTGTGACTCAGGACATTGAGACTTGCTTGTGACTCAGGACATTGAGACTTGCTTTGTGACTCAAATAATAGTGACTTGGACCCACCTCTGTTCATTACAGGTGCCTACAGTCATCACTGAGTTGGTACATGAGGAACCCATGAGAGATTCAGTCATAGTTTCGCACTGTCCTCAAAGGCTTGTCCAGTGGCAACCTGTGAAGCTCTGGTGAACTCCAGGGTTAAGGCAGTGCTGG
The DNA here is from genome assembly GCF_045791955.1 of Oncorhynchus clarkii lewisi. Taxonomy (NCBI): domain Eukaryota; kingdom Metazoa; phylum Chordata; class Actinopteri; order Salmoniformes; family Salmonidae; genus Oncorhynchus; species Oncorhynchus clarkii. The sequence goes on from NC_092149.1 coordinate 82,731,280, forward strand.
AAAATGATGGTGGCCACACAAAATATTGACACTTTGGGCCCAATTTGGACATGTTCACTTAGGGGTGTACTCACTTTTGTTGCCAGCGGTTTAGCCATTAATGGCTGTGTGTTGAGTTATTTTGAGGGGACAGCAAATTTACACTGTTATACAAGCTGTACACTCACTACTTTACATTGTAGCAAAGTGTCATTTCTTCAGTGTTGTCACATGAAAATATATACTCAAATATTTACAAAAATGTGAGGGGTGTACTCACTTTTGTGATATACTGTATGAGATTTCTTGGATACTCGCGAGAAACAGCAAGTCCTTCACAGATGCAGAGATGGTCAAATAATGTTTTTATGGCCAAAATATTATATGCTGATTTCACATACAAGGAAGCTATTTTAAAGCCAATTAAGGGACCGCAACTCTCAGACTCGACCATAACAAGACGCATAGAAGACATCGGCGAGGACATCATTAGCAACTGATTACTGACATATCCGTGATGCCGTGTTTTAGTATTGCGCTTGACCAAAGCACTGATGTAACTGACATTGCCCAATTATGTGTTTGGGTCCGCTTCCCTGAAAACGAGTCGTTCAGAGAGGAACTTTTATGTTTACTTCCTCTTCAGGGACAGACAAGAGGAGAGGATATTATGAGAAACCTTGTTAATTTTTTTGCTGATAATAATATTGACTGGTCAAATCTGGAATCTGTGTGCACTGACGTCAACCCCAAACATACGAGGGAAGGAGAAAGGACTGATAGGTGGCAGGTAGCCTAGTGGTTAGAGCATTGGACTAATCACCGGAAAGGTTGCAAGATCGAGTCCCCGAGCTGACAAGGTAAAAATCTGTCATTCTGCCCCTGAACAAGGCAGTTGCAACACACTGTTCCTAGGCTGTCATTGAAAATAAGAATTTGTTGTTAACTGACTTGCCTAGATAAATAACAAATTAAATAGGCCTGATGAGAGGTTATTCCTGGATTTGTTATGTTTCATTGTGTCATTCATCAGGAAGCGTGGCTAAACTCAAAGCCGTTGACTTACAGAGCGTGATGCAGCAAGTCTTGCGAGTGGTGAACATTATTATTGCGAGGGCACTGAATCACAGACAATTCTGCGAGTTGCTGAAGGAATACCAGACAGAATACGGCGACTTTATATTTTTCAATTAGGTGAGATGTTTGTCTCGTGGCTTTGAGTTTTGGAAAACGTTCTCTCTCTCCTCACTCAAATCCGTGAACTGGTTGCAAGCCAGGGGAGAGAGGAGCCAGAACTGGAAGATCCACAGTGGATATTAAAGCTGGCTGTTTAACTGACATCTCCTGCCACCTGAACATGGTGAATCTCCAGCTCCAAGGGAAAGATAAAACTCCGGGCAAAATGCTGCATGTAGTCACAGCATTTCAAAAATAAAAACACCACCCTGTTCATACCTGACAGAGAGTTTGTTCATTTCCCAAAACTCGGAGCAGTCACCACATCCAACCGAGACATACTGCAACATTTTTAGCTATGATGCATTTGTGCTTATGAAGCTGTGTTGGCTCTTAGACAGTAAACATACAAAGGAACACGACATGCTTCTATCCAGTACACTTATTCCAGCCTACAAGACACAACCTGGCACCGACTACAGCCTTGTTGATTGGAGGGGGGGGGGGGGGGGGGGGGGGGAAGTACAGTTGGTGTTTTTGCCCAGAGTAGACATCACTGACCTCCAGCCCTCTTGTTCTTCCAGGTCACACCACCAGCCGACCAAGTATGACCCCAGCGGAGGGCAGCAGGGCTGGGGTCAACGTGGGGGGTCTGAAGTCTGTCCTGGAGGACACCGTGTCCCCAGCCTTCGGCGCCACCATCATCATCATCATCACTGTCATTGTGTCCGGGAGCGCCTACCTCTGTTTCCTCAAGTATGTCTGTGCAGGCTGCTGCAAACCCACACAGGTGGCCCCGGTTACACACCTGGACCCAAACAAGACTGAAGAGCAGGTGTAGCGGAGTTTGTGTGAGTGTGTGTGCGTGTGCATGCACAGGAAACAGCTGTCTCTGTGTATGTGTGTGTGTGTGTGTGTATGTGTGTGCGCACATCATAAACAGACCTTAATTCAAAACGGCTTTTTCCCAGTTTATTAACACTTGATGGATTCCTGTTGTTAATCTCTCGTGTTTAATTACTGTGAACCAGAGTGACTCATTGAAGAGCTGTGTGTTTAATTACCGAGACTACCAGCTGTGGGGTGGGCCAACCACGAACACTTCCCATGGAAGGGACTCGCAGAGAGATGGAGTGATGGATGGAATATTAAATGAAAGGCAGCAGCACTCTATCACACAGTGGGAAATGAAGCTGCTCAACTAAGCCTGACATTGATTGGGTAAACGGTGTGTTAGCCTTTGTGTGTGTGTGTGTGTGTGTGTGACTGTAAGTGTGTGCATGTGTTTTTTATTTGTGAAGGGGAGACCTGCCACTTGCTGTCGTGAAGAAGTGAGACACACACCTGTCTCTGGATTCAGACCCTCTTTCTCCTCCATTTTCCCTCTTCTCATTTTTCCTCCAGAAGGGTGAGCGGAGTGATTGCCGGGGTCTCATGTTTAAAAACATCCTCTCCCCCTCCTCCTCATCTCCTTCTCCTCCTCTCCTTATCCTCCTCTCCTCCTCCTCATCTCCTTCTCCTCCTCTCTTCATCTTCCTCTTGTCATCCTCTTCCCCTACTCCTCCTCTCCTCCTCCTCCTCTACCCCTCCTCCTCCTCTTCTCCTTCTCCTCCTCCTGTTCCCCTCCTCTCTGCCTTCCAGCCTAGAGTGTCTCTTATAAGAGTTCAGTGATACTAAATAACATCTTCTCTGAGGTACAGAGGATGTTCGAAGAAGCCCTGGTTTATTTACCACTGCGGCCAACAATGTACATTTTCAATAGTGCATATAGTATCAGAGCTTCATGAAGAGCAATGAATGGTACTCCCTTCTATTTCCTCCCAAACACATAAAGATACTTTGTATAAAACAAATGATTCTTAATAACAGAGATGTTTTCACCTCTCTAGAGTGTTGTGTATAAATTGAACTGTTGTATGGTTTGTTGTATTATTTCACAATGCCTGTTTTCCTCTAGCGAAGCACCCCGTATCCTCGGCATATTCAACCGTGTTTAACACGAAGTTATCTTGTGATAAAGCTATCAATGTTTTGTGATTATTGGTGTCGTTAAAAATGTTAGCTTACCGGGTTAGCAATTAGCATGTTTGACATTTCAGTGGAAATACTATCAATCAAATTTCAATCAAATGTATTTATAAAGCCCTTTTTACATCAGCCGATGTCCTAGGAAGAAACCTAGAGAGGAACCAGGCTCTGAGGGGTGGCCAGTCCTCTTCTGGCTGTGTCGGTTGGAGATTATAACAGAACATGTTAACAAGAAATTCAAATGTTCATAGATGACCAGCAGGGTCAGATAATAATAATCACAGTGGTTATAGAGGGTGCAACAGGTCAGCACCTCAGGAGTACATTTTTCATAGCCGATCATTCAGAGTTAGAGACAGCAGGTGCGGTTGAGAGAGTCCAAAACAGCAGGTCTGGGACAGGTAGCACGTCCGGTGAACAGGTCAGGGTTCCATTGCTGCAGGAAGAACAGTAGAAACTGGAGCAGCAGCATGACCTGGTGGACTGGGGACAGCAAGGAGCCATCAGGCCAGATAGTCCTGAGGCATGGTCCTAGGGCTCAGGTCCTCCGAGAGAGAGAGAGAGAGAGGGAGAGAGAGAATTAGAGAGAGAATACTTAAATTCACACAGGACACCTAATAGGACAGGAGAAATACTCCAGATATAACAGACTGACCCTAGCCCCCCGACACATAAACTATTGCAGCATAAATACTGGAGGCTGAGACAGGAGGGATCGGGAGACACTGTGGCACCGTCTGACGATACCCCTGGACAGGGCCAATCAGGCAGGATATAACGCCACCCACTTTGCCAAAGCACAGCCACCACACCACTAGACGGATATCTACTACTATCAGCTTTGTGGTTTAGCAAAAACAAAACGTATTATCGGCATATGGTTCCCAGTTATTGATTATTGATTACTATTTTTGGTTATTGATTATTGAGTTATTGATTACTATTTTTGGTTATTGATTATTGAGTTATTGATTACTATGTTTGGTTATTGATTATTGATTTATTGATTACTATTTTTGGTTATTGATTATTGAGTTATTGATTACTATGTTTGGTTATTGATTATTGATTTATTGATTACTATTTTTGGTTATTGATTATTGAGTTATTGATTACTATTTTTGGTTATTGATTATTGATTTATTGATTACTATGTTTGGTTATTGATTATTGAGTTATTGATTACTATTGTTGGTTATTGATTATTGATTTATTGATTACTATGTTTGGTTATTGATTATTGAGTTATTGATTACTATGTTTGGTTATTGATTATTGAGTTATTGATTACTATGTTTGGTTGTTTATGTTTTTTAGAAAAGAGACGGCAACCTCGTATCCGAAACTGTTTGCTAGATAGTTGACTAACGGTAGTTGGATAGCGTTTACTGTGAATGTACATTGCCTTTCAATGTCAATCACGTTGGAATGCTGAACTTCCGCCACACAGATGGAATAGAACCTTGATTGAGCTGTGTTTACACAAGCAGTCCAATTAAGATTTTTTTCAAAATAATTTCATTTTATTTATTTTTTTGACCAATCAGATCAGCTTTTTTTTTTGCCAGTAACTGTCCAAAAGATCAGAATTGCAAATTTTCTGCATAGCAACCATCTCCAAGTGTAAGATCTCCAAGTGATGCGGCTTCGTGTCAAGGTAAATGTCAAAGTGCTTTCTTGTTTAAAATGGGTGACAGTGACAGTATATAATCGTCCCATCAGACACTCAATGTCCTCTGACATTTCAATGTGTTGCACACTATAACTATAGCTTGTCCAAATCACACTGATTTTGCTCACCCCCCCCCAATCGAGGCTACAGAGACCAGAGGCAAAGACACTATACAGTACATCAGAGATCAGAGCAAGCTTTCATCTACTTCAGTGGGCAAAATAGTTTCCTTTACAGAGCAGGCTTCTCTCTTCTATAATTATTCTGTTTCATCTGACTACTTAATGCAGTTCATTCAGTGAACTATTATGCCATTTAGTTATTGACTCAGACAAAAGTGAATCATTGAAAAAAGTGTGTGTGTGTGTGTACCTGGGAGCCTGTTTTTGCTTCAAACTCTGACTGCTGGGTCTCAACTTTCAGGATAAGACCAGTATAAACAACCCAGTTAAGACCAGTATTTTATTTTATCTTTATTTAACTATGCAAGTCAGTTAAGAACAAATTCTTATTTTCAATGACGGCCTAGGAACAGTGGGTTAACTGCCTGTTCAGGAGCAGAACAACAGATTTGTACCTTGTCAGCTCGGGGATTCAAACTTGCAACCTTCCGGTTACTAGTCCAACGCTCTAACCACTAAGCTACCCTGCCGTATAAACGACTCAGTTAAGACCAGTATAAATGACCAAGTTAAGACCAGTATAAACAACCCAGTTAAGACCAGTATAAACAACCCAGTTAAGACCAGTATAAATGACCCAGTATAAACAACCCAGTTAAGACCAGTATAAACGACCCAGTATAAACAACCCAGTTAAGACCAGTATAAACAACCCAGTTAAGACCAGTATAAATTACCCAGTAGTAACGACCCAGTTAAGACCAGTATAAACGACCCAGTTAAGACCAGTATAAACAACCCAGTTAAGACCAGTATAAACGACCCAGTTAAGACCAGTAGAAACGACCCAGTTAAGACCAGTATAAACGACCCAGTTAAGACCAGTATAAATGACACAGTATAAGACCAGTATAAACAACCCAGTTTAAATGACCCAGTTAAGACCAGTATAAACGACCCAGTTAAGACCAGTATAAACGACCCAGTTAAGACCAGTATAAACGACCCAGGTTAAATGACCCAGTTAAGACCAGTATAAACGACCCAGTTAAGACCAGTTTAAATGACCCAGTTAAGACCAGTATAAACAACCCAGTTAAGACCAGTAGAAACGACCCAGTTAAGACCAGTATAAACGACCCAGTTAAGACCAGTATAAACGACCCAGTTAAGACCAGTATAAACGACCCAGTTTAAATGACCCAGTTAAGACCGGTATAAATGACCCAGTTAAGACCAGTATAAATGACACAGTATAAGACCAGTATAAACGATCCAGTTTAAATGACCCAGTTAAGACCAGTATAAACAACCCAGTATAAATGACCCAGTTAAGACCGGTATAAACGACCCAGTTAAGACCAGTATAAACGACCTAGTTAAGACCAGTAGAAACGACCCAGTTTAAATGACCCAGTTAAGACCGGTATAAATGACCCGGTTAAGACCAGTATAAACGACCCAGTATAAATGACCCAGTTAAGACCGGTATAAATGACCCAGTTAAGACCAGTATAAACAACCCAGTTAAGACCAGTAGCAACGACCCAGTTAAGACCAGTATAAACGACCCAGTTAAGACCAGTATAAACGACCCAGTTAAGACCAGTATAAACGACCCAGTTTAAATGACCCAGTTAAGACCGGTATAAATGACCCAGTTAAGACCAGTATAAATGACACAGTATAAGACCAGTATAAACGACCCAGTTTAAATGACCCAGTTAAGACCAGTATAAACGACCCAGTATAAATGACCCAGTTAAGACCGGTATAAACGACCCAGTTAAGACCGGTATAAACGACCCAGTTAAGACCAGTATAAACGACCCAGTTAAGACCAGTAGAAACGACCCAGTTTAAATGACCCAGTTAAGACCGGTATAAATGACCCAGTTAAGACCAGTATAAACGACCCAGTATAAATGACCCAGTTAAGACCGGTATAAATGACCCAGTTAAGACCAGTATAAATGACCCAGTTAAGACCGGTATAAACAACCCAGTTAAGACCAGTATAAACGACCCAGTATAAACGACCCAGTTAAGACCAGTATAAACGACCCAGTATAAATGACCCAGTTAATTAAGACCGGTATAAACGACCCATTTGGAATCTGCTGAAGAAAGCAGTAGTCAGTACACGTCATTCTTTTTAAAAGGTCTTGTTTACCACACAGCACCTCCAGAAAGGATTCACTCATTTAAAATGGATTAAATGTATATTTTTAGTAACTGGCCTACACACATACATACATACAGCCCATGATGTCAAAGTGTAATTATGTTTTCATAAAAATATTTACATATGTATTAAAAATGAAAAAGCTGAAATGTCTTCGGTCAATTAGTGTTCTATTCCTTTGGTTATGGCAAGTCTAAATAAGTTCAGGAGTAACAAGTCACGTAATAACACTATAGTGTTTAACAGGAGTGTTTTTTTAATGACTGCCTCATCTTTGTGCCCCACACATACAATTATCTGTAATGTATCTCAGTTGAGCAGTAACTTTTCAAAAGCAGATACAACCACAAAGAAGGTCACCTACTGTTAGATGGAAGAAAAAAGAAGAAGCAGACATTGAATATCCCGTTGAGCTTGGTGAAGTTATTAATGGTGTATCAATACATCCAGTCACTACAAAGATACAGACAAGATAAAGACGTCCTTTGGCAGGAAACCGCTCAGGGATTTTCACCAGGAGGCCTATGGTGACTTTAAAACAGTTACAGCATTTAATTGGCTGTCATAGGAGAAAACTGAGAATGAGTCAACAACATTGTTGTTACTCCACCATACTTACATAAATTACAGTGTGAAAAGAAGGAATACTTATACTTATTCAAATGAGATATTTCTGCATTTTCATTTTTAATGAATTTGCTAACTTTTCTAGAAGAGTAGCATACAGACATGGAACACAGGAACAGAAACAATTACACCTGGGGAAAGAACCAATGGGAGTGGCAGTTATAGGGAAGGTAATCAGGAAGGTACAGGTGAGTCTGATGAGGCGCTGGTGCGCGTAACGATGGTGACAGGTGCGCGTAACCATGGTGACAGGTGTGCGTAACGATGGTGACAGGTGCGCGTAACGATGGTGACAGGTGCGCGTAACGATGGTGACAGGTGCGCGTAACGATGGTGACAGGTGTGCGTAACGATGGTGACAGGTGTGCGTAACGATGGTGACAGGTGCGCGTAACGATGGTGACAGGTGTGCGTAACGATGGTGACAGGTGCGCGTAACGATGGTGACAGGTGTGCGTAACGATGGTGACAGGTGTGCGTTAAAGTAAGCAGACTGGCGACCTCGAGCGCCAGAAAGGGAATATATGTGACACTCAGTGAGCACAGCCTTGCTATTGAGAAAGGCAGCCGAAGGCAGACCTGGCCTGTTGAAATAGGTGGGATTTATTACTTTGTGGCAGTGGTAACTAGTGACGACCAAGCCAAAGGAAGGACTGTCCCAGAGAGGAAGACGCAACTGACCCAAAATGAAGGAAAGCTTTGACTATGTACAGACTCAGTGAGCACAGCCTTGCTATTGAGAAAGGCAGCCGAATACAGACCTGGCTCTCAGGAGAAGACAGGATATGTGCTCACTGCCCACAAAATGAGGTGGAAACTGAGCTGCACTTCCTAACCTCCTGCCCAATGTATGACCATATTAGAGACATTTATTTTCCTCAGATTACACAGATCCACAAAGAATTCGAAAACAAATCCAATTTTGATAAAGTCCCATATCTACTGGGTGAAATACCACAGTGTGAAATCACAGCAGCAAGATTGGTGACTTGTTGCCACAAGAAAAGGGCAACCAGTGAAGAACAAACACCATTGTAAACACAACCTATATTTATGTTTATTTTCTCTTTTGTAATGTAACTATTTGCACATCATTACAACACTGTATATAGACATAATATGACATTTGTCTTCATTATTTTGGAACTTTTGTGAGTGTAATGTTTACTGTTCATTTTTTATTGTTTATTTCACTTTTGTTTATTATCGATTTCACTTGCTTTGGCAATGTAAACATATGTTTCCTGTGCCAATAAAGCCCTTAAATTGAAATTGAGAGAGAGTGGTCTTGGAGCAGAGGGACTGATGAAAAGAGAGTATGACAGGGAAAGGTCGAGGAAGAGAGTAGAGGAGAGAAGAGAAGGAGAGGAAAGAAGGAGAAAGGGGGAAGAGAGAGGAGAGGAGAGAAGGAAGGGGGGAGAGAGGAGAGGAGGGAGGGGGAGAGAGAGGAGGGAGGGGGAAGAGAGAGGAGAGGAGAGAAGGAGAAGGGGGGAAGAGAGAGGAGAGGAGAAAAGGAGAGGGGGAGAGAGGAGAGGAGGGAGGGGAGAGAGAGGAGAGGAGGGAGGGGAGAGAGAGGAGAGGAGGGAGGGGAGAGAGAGGAGAGGAGGGAGGGGGAAGAGAGAGGAGAGGAGGGAGGGGGAAGAGAGAGGAGAGGAGAGAAGGAGAGGGGGGAGAGAAGGAGAGGGAAGAGAGAGGAGAGGAGAGGAGGGAGGGGAGAGAGAGGAGAGGAGGGGAGAGAGAGGAGAGGAGGGAAGGAGAGGGGGGAGAGAAGGAGAGGGAAGAGAGAGGAGAGGAGAGAAGGAGGGGGAGAGGAGAGGCGAGAAGGAGAGGGAGGGGGGAGAGAGAGGAGAGGAGAGAAGGAGAGGGGGGAGAGAGGAGAGGAGGGAGGGGAAGAGAGAGGAGAGGAGAGAAGGAGGGGGAGAGGAGAGGCGAGAAGGAGAGGGAGGGGGGAGAGAGAGGAGAGGAGAGAAGGAGAGGGGGGAGAGAGGAGAGGAGGGAGGGGAGAGAGAGGAGAGGAGGGAGGGGGAAGAGAGAGGAGAGGAGGGAGGGGGAAGAGAGAGGAGAGGAGGGAGGGGGAAGAGAGAGGAGAGGAGGGAGGGGGAAGAGAGAGGAGAGGAGGGAGGGGGAAGAGAGAGGAGAGGAGGGAAGGAGAGGGGGGAGAGAAGGAGAGGGAAGAGAGAGGAGAGGAGAGAAGGAGGGGGAGAGGAGAGGCGAGAAGGAGAGGGAGGGGGAGAGAGAGCAGAGGAGAGGCGAGAAGGAGAGGGAGGGGGAGAGAGAGGAGATGGAGGGGGGGGGAGAGGAGAGGCGAGAAGGAGAGGGAGGGGGAGAGAGAGGAGAGGAGAGGAGGGAAGGAGAGGGGGGAGAGAAGGAGAGGGAAGAGAGAGGAGAGGAGAGAAGGAGGGGGAGAGGAGAGGCGAGAAGGAGAGGGAGGGGGAGAGAGAGGAGAGGAAAGAAGGAGAGGGGGGAGAGAGGAGAGGAGGGAGGGGAAGAGAGAGGAGAGGAGAGAAGGAGGGGGAGAGGAGAGGCGAGAAGGAGAGGGAGGGGGAGAGAGAGGAGAGGAGAGAAGGAGAGGGGGGAGAGAGGAGAGGAGGGAGGGGAGAGAGAGGAGAGGAGGGAGGGGGAAGAGAGAGGAGAGGAGGGAGGGGGAAGAGAGAGGAGAGGAGGGAGGGGGAAGAGAGAGGAGAGGAGGGAGGGGGAAGAGAGAGGAGAGGAGGGAGGGGGAAGAGAGAGGAGAGGAGGGAAGGAGAGGGGGGAGAGAAGGAGAGGGAAGAGAGAGGAGAGGAGAGAAGGAGGGGGAGAGGAGAGGCGAGAAGGAGAGGGAGGGGGGAGAGAGAGCAGAGGAGAGGCGAGAAGGAGAGGGAGGGGGGAGAGAGAGGAGATGGAGGGGGGGGGGAGAGGAGAGGCGAGAAGGAGAGGGAGGGGGAGAGAGAGGAGAGGAGAGAAGGAGAGGGTGGGGGGAGAGAGAGGAGAGGAGATAAGGAGAGGGAGGGGGAGAGTGGAGAGAGAGGAGAGGAGAGAAGGAGAGGGAGGGGGAGAGAGAGGAGAGGAGAGAAGGAGAGGGGGGAGAGAGAGGAGAGGAGATAAGGAGAGGGAGGGGGGAGAGAGAGGAGAGGAGATAAGGAGAGGGAGGGTGAAGAGAGAGGAGAGAAGGAGAGGGGGAGAGAGAGGAGAGGAGAGAAGGAGAGGGGGGGAGAGAGGAGAGGCGAGAAGTAGGGGGAGAGAGAGGAGAGGAGAGAAGGAGAGGGAGGGTGAAGAGAGAGGAGAGGCGAGAAGGAGAGGGAGGGGGGAGAGAGAGGAGAGAAGGAGAGGGGGAGAGAGAGGAGAGGAGAGGCGAGAAGGAGAGGGAGAGGGAGAGGGAGAGGGAGAGAGAGGAGAGGAGAGGCGAGAAGGAGAGGGAGGGTGGAGAGAGAGGAGAGGCGAGAAGGAGAGGGAGGGTGAAGAGAGAGGAGAGGCGAGAAGGAGAGGGAGGGGAAAGAGAAAGAGTTTTATGGGAGCACCAAAAGATGGAACGATGCAGAGACGTGCTTGTTGCCCTAACAGGATAGTTATCGCACAGCTTGTTCTTCTGAGACAATATCACCCAGAGGTACCAGGACTCACCTGTCTGATCCAGCGGGTATTGGCAAGGATCTGAAGTGTGTGTGTGTGTGTGTGTGTGTGTGTGTGTGTGTCCATGTGACACGCAGGGTGATTGTATTGGTACAGTTTAGATGAGATGGATTCATTCCCTTATTGTCAGTGCCTATGGCTGTTTACGGGTAGGACCGACAGGGCATATTTGCAGTCTGCCCAATCCTGCCCAATCTCTTCACATTTCCAGACCTGCAGCAGGAGAAGAGATTGTCAAAGGAGTGGAGGGGTTAAATATCTCCTCTGTCTGATCTACTTAGACAGCATCCAGGATAACATGAGAACACACAAACATACTGTACACACACACACTCACATTTCCCTTCTTCATATCCCTCCTCATGTAAATACATACACTTTGCTACATCTCCATCCACACTTAACCCCACCTTCCTACACGTCTGCTCCCCTCTCAACCCCACCTTCCTGCACATCTGCTACCCTCTCAACCCCACCTTCTTGCACGTCTGCTCCCCTCTCAACCTCTCAACCCCACCTTCTTGCACGTCTGCTCCCCTCTCAACCACTCAACCCCACCTTCTTGCACATCTGCTCCCCTCTCAACTCCACCTTCCTGCACGTCTGCTCCCCTCTCAACCCCACCTTCTTGCACGTCTGCTCCCCTCTCAACCTCTCAACCTCACCTTCTTGCACGTCTGCTCCCCTCTCAACCACTCAACCCCACCTTCCTACACGTCTGCTCCCCTCTCAACCCCACCTTCCTGCACATCTGCTACCCTCTCAACTCCACCTTCCTGCACGTCTGCTCCCCTCTCAACCCCACCTTCTTGCACGTCTGCTCCCCTCTCAACCTCTCAACCCCACCTTCTTGCACATCTGCTACCCTCTCAACTCCACCTTCCTACACATCTGCTCCCCTCTCAACTCCACCTTCTTGCACGTCTGCTCCCCTCTCAACCTCTCAACCCCACCTTCTTGCACATCTGCTACCCTCTCAACTCCACCTTCCTACACATCTGCTCCCCTCTCAACTCCACCTTCTTGCACGTCTGCTCCCCTCTCAACCACTCAACCCCACCTTCTTGCACATCTGCTACCCTCTCAACTCCACCTTCCTACACATCTGCTCCCCTCTCAACTCCACCTTCCTGCATGTCTGCTCCCCTCTCAACCCCCACCTTCTTGCACATCTGCTCCCCTCTCAACCCCCACCTTCCTACACGTCTGCTCCCCTCTCAACCTCTCAACCCCACCTTCTTGCACATCTGCTACCCTCTCAACTCCACCTTCCTACACATCTGCTCCCCTCTCAACTCCACCTTCTTGCACGTCTGCTCCCCTCTCAACCACTCAACCCCACCTTCTTGCACATCTGCTACCCTCTCAACTCCACCTTCCTACACATCTGCTCCCCTCTCAACTCCACCTTCCTGCATGTCTGCTCCCCTCTCAACCCCCACCTTCTTGCACATCTGCTCCCCTCTCAACCCCACCTTCCTGCACGTCTGCTCCCCTCTCAACCCCACCTTCCTGCACGTCTGCTCCCCTTTCAACCTCTCAACCCCACCTTCCTACACGTCTGCTCCCCTCTCAACCTCTCAACTCCACCTTCCTGCACGTCTGCTCCCCTCTCAACCCCACCTTCCTGCACGTCTGCTCCCCTCTCAACCCCCCACCTTCCTGCACATCTGCTCCCCTCTCAACCACCCAACTCCACCTTCCTGCACATCTGCTCCCCTCTCAACCCCCACGTCTGCTCCCCTCTCAACCACTCAACTCCACCTTCCTGCACGTCTGCTCCCCTCTCAACCCCACCTTCCTGCACGTCTGCTCCCCTCTCAACCCCCCACCTTCCTGCACATCTGCTCCCCTCTCAACCACCCAACTCCACCTTCCTGCACATCTGCTCCCCTCTCAACCCCCACGTCTGCTCCCCTCTCAACCACTCAACTCCACCTTCCTGCACATCTACTCCCCTCTCAACCCCCACCTTCCTACACGTCTGCTCCCCTCTCAACCACTCAACTCCACCTTCCTGCACATCTGCTCCCCTCTCAACCCCCACCTTCCTGCACATCTGCTCCCCTCTCAACCTCTCCACCTCCATCTGCAAGAACCCCGTTTGAGATATACCTCTTCACCTCTCCTTCATCAGATTGATTTAGCACCTCATCTCTTCTCCCTCGGGCGTTCCAATCTAAAGGATTCTTTTTTGAGGGGAGATGGAGGAGGATGAGGAAGGATCAGGGAGGATTCAAGGGCAGATAGAGGAGGATGAGGTAGGATCAGGGGGAGGTAGAGGAGGACGAGGGAGGCTCAGGAAGGATCAGGGGGAGATAAAGGAAGATGAGGGAGGGTCAGGGGGAGGGAGAGGAAGTTGAGGGAGGATCGGGGAGATATAAGAGGATGAGGGAGGATGAGGTAGGATCAGGGGAAGGTAGAGGTGGATGAGGGAGGATCGGGGAGGTAGAGGAGGATGAGGGAGGATGAGGGAATCTCAGGGAGAGATAGAGGAGGATGAGGGGGAGGGAGAGGAGGATGAGGGAGGATGAGGGGGAGGAGAGGAGGATGAGGGAGGATGAGGGAGGATCAGAGGAAGATAGATGAGGGAGGATGAGGAGATAGAAGAAGATAAGGGGAAAAGGGGGAAATAGAGGAGGATGAAGCGATTAGGGGAAAATAGCAGAGGATGAGAGGATTAGGGGGAGATAGTGGAGGATGAGGGGATTAGGGGGAGATAGAGGAAGATGAGGGGAAAAGGGGGAGATAGAGGAAGATGGGGGGAAAAGGGGGAGATAGAGGAAGATGAGGGGAAAAGGGGGAGATAGAGGAGGATGAGGGGATTAGGGGGAGATAGCAGAGGTTGAGGGGATTAGAGGAAAATAGCAGAGGATGAGAGGATTAGGGGGAGATAGAGGAAGATGGGGGGAAAAGGGGGAGATAGAGGAAGATGAGGGGAAAAGGGGGAGATAGAGGAAGATGGGGGGAAAAGGGGGAGATAGAGGAAGATGAGGGGAAAAGGGGGAGATAGTGGAGGATGAGGGGATTAGGGGGAGATAGTGGAGGATGAGGGGATTAGGGGGAGATAGAGGAAGATGAAGGGATTAAGGGGAGATAGTGGAGGATGAGGGGATTATGGGGAGATTGAGGAGGATGAGGGGAAGAAGTGCAAGCATGTGACAGAGGTTCTTGGAGATTTTAACAAATGAAAGGCTCCACTGAGAGGTTACCCAGACCATAATCAGTGGTCCGCTCACACAGAGCCAACCTGGTGGACTTCAGTTCACATGTTGGATCTTAATTTGATCACTTTTTTGTTGTGAGAATTTTCAGGTAATGCAAATGAGCACGATTTATATAAATGCATTTAAAACTTGCAGAAACACACAATTATATTAACAGTATTGCACTTGTAATGTAGTTTAATTATTGAAAGCTAATAGCCTAACCGCAGACCAAGCAACAATATGGACTAAACTCTGTGTTACCTGAGATTAATCTGAAGGCCACAAATTCAATGATGCGCTTTGTCTCAAAACAGAGGAGGATGTGTTGCATGAGGCTTTGTCGTCTCCCTGGTACCTTTCTATTAGGCTGTCTAACTGAAGGGGCATGCTATCATTTATCAACCCACACCATATCATGCTATTCATAGGACTGCCTTTCCCCGAGTATGCAACTGGTGAAGAATGGTGTGCGTGAAAAGAGAGCGAGATAGTAAGAGAGATAGTGAAAGAGAGTGAGAGAGATAGTGAGAGAGATCGTGAGATAGTGAGAGAGAGTGAGAGAGATAGTGAGATAGTGAGAGATAGTGAAAGAGATAGTGAGATAGTGAGAGATAGTGAAAGAGATAGTGAGAGAGAGTGAGATAGTGAGAGATAGTGAAAGAGATAGTGAGAGAGCGTGAGCGAGATAGTGAGATAGTGAAAGAGATAGTGAGAGAGAGTGAGATAGTGAGAGATAGTGAAAGAGATAGTGAGAGAGCGTGAGCGAGATAGTGAGATAGTGAGAGAGGTAGTGAGAGAGAGAGTGAGAGAGATAGTGAGATAGTGAGAGAGATAGTGAGAGAGATAGTGAGGTAGTGAGAGAGATTGTGAGAGAGAGTGAGAGAGATTGAGAGAGATAGTGAGAGAGATTGTGAGAGAGATCGTGAGAGAGATAGTGAGATAGTGAGAGAGAGTGCGATAGAGTGAGAGATAGTGAAAGAGATAGTGAGATAGTGAGAGAGCGTGAGAGAGATCGTGAGAGAGATAGTGAGATAGTGAGAGAGAGTGCGAGAGAGTGAGAGATAGTGAAAGAGATAGTGAGATAGTGAGAGAGCGTGAGCGAGATAGTGAGAGAGGTAGTGAGAGAGATAATGAGATAGTGAGAGAGATAGCGAGAGAGATAGTGAGAGAGATAGCGAGAGAGTTAGCGAGAGAGATAGTGAGAGAGATAGCGAGAGAGACAGCGAGAGAGATAGCGAGAGAGATAGCGAGAGAGATATCGAGAGAGATAGCGAGAGAGATAGCGAGAGAGATAGCGAGAGAGATAGTGAGAGATAGTGAAAGAGATAGTGAGAGAGCGCGAGCGAGATAGTGAGATAGTGAGAGAGAGATAGTGAGAGAGATAGTGAGGTAGTGAGAGAGATAGTGAGAGAGATGGTGAGGTAGTGAGAGAGATTGTGAGAGAGAGTGAGAGAGAGTGAGAGAGATAGTGAGAGAGATCGTGAGAGAATGAGAGAGATAGTGAGATAGTGAGAGAGAGTGAGAGAGATAGTGAGAGAGAGTGAGATAGTGAGAGAGCATGAGCGAGATAGCGAGAGAGGTAGTGAGAGAGAGAGTGAGAGAGATAATGAGATAGTGAGAGAGATAGTGAGAGAGATAGTGAGAGAGATAGTGAGAGAGACAGTGAGATAGTGAGAGAGATAGTGAGAGAGATAGTGAGATAGTGAGAGAGATAGTGAGAGAGATAGTGAGAGAGATAGTGAGATAGTGAGAGAGATAGTGAGAGAGATAGTGAGGTAGTGAGAGAGATAGTGAGAGAGATAGTGAGGTAGTGAGAGAGATTGTGAGAGAGAGTGAGAGAGATCGTGAGAGAGTGAGAGAGATAGTGAGATAGTGAGAGAGAGTGAGAGAGATAGTGAGAGAGAGTGAGATAGTGAGAGATAGTGAAAGAGATAGTGAGAGAGCGTGAGCGAGATAGCGAGAGAGGTAGTGAGAGAGAGAGTGAGAGAGATAATGAGATAGTGAGAGAGATAGTGAGAGAGATAGTGAGATAGTGAGAGAGATAGTGAGAGAGATAGTGAGATAGTGAGAGAGATAGCGAGAGAGATAGCGAGAGAGATAGCGAGAGAGATAACGAGAGAGATAGCGAGAGAGATAGCGAGAGAGATAGCGAGAGAGATAGCGAGAGAGATAGTGAGGGAGATAGTGAGATAGTGAGAGATAGTGAGAGATAGTGAAAGAGATAGTGAGAGAGCGTGAGCGAGATAGTGAGATAGTGAGAGAGGTAGTGAGAGAGATAATGAGAGAGATAGCGAGAGAGATAGCGAGAGAGATAGCGAGGGAGATAGCGAGGGAGATAGTGAGATAGTGAGAGATAGTGAGAGATAGTGAAAGAGATAGTGAGAGAGCGTGAGCGAGATAGTGAGATAGTGAGAGAGGTAGTGAGAGAGATAATGAGAGAGTGAGAGAGATAGTGAGAGAGGATGAATCTTTGAAAGTTCAAAACATTTCAATCAAACAAAAAGCCTCATGTATTATATAAACTCTGCACTGCGCTGTGCTGTTCTATGATTAAAAGTATGGAAGACACTCTGGGGAGAAGAGTGATTATAGGGTAGCAGGTAGCCTAGCGATTAGAGCGTTGGGCCAATAATCAAAAAAGGTTGCTGGTTCGAATCCTAAAACCAATGAAACATTTGCTGATGCGCCCATGAGCAAGGCACTTAACCCTTATTGCTCCAGGATCGCTGTGACCCTGTGACCCCTGAATCTCCGAGGGTGTCTCAGGTTGGGATATGCAATGAACATATTTCCAATTCACATGTGTATTAATACACACTTGGACATGTGTGAAATAGGCCAACATAAGCAGCCACCAAATTATTATTGAATTGTTTAAATTGAGAATTCACATTCTGACATAAACGTCCTCTCACTGTCAACTGCGTGTATCTTCAGCAAAGTTAATAACCTCTTTAGGCTAGGGGGCAGTATTTTGATGTTTGGATGAAAAATGTTCCCAAAGTAAACTGCCTATTTCTCAGGCCCAGAAGCTAGAATATGCATATAATTGGCAGATTATGATAGAAAACACTCTAAAGTTTCCAAAACGGTCAAAATATTGTCTGTGAGTATCACAGAACTGATATAGCAGGCGAAAACCTGAGGAGCGCCTGGAGCGAGACCTTTTCTCCTGTTCTCTATCCCGGCCATCTCTCTAACATCATCCGCCAGACCAACACTCTCTCCTGTTCTCTATCCAGCCATCTCTCTAACATCATCCGCCAGACCAACACTCTCTCCTGTTCTCTATTCAGCCATCTCTCTAACATCATCCGCCAGACCAACAATCTCTCCTGTTCTCTATCCAGCCATCTCTGTAACATCATCCACCAGACGAACACTCTCTCCTGTTCTCTATCCAGCCATCTCTCCAACATCATCCGCCAGACCAACACTCTCTCCTGTTCTCTATTCAGCCATCTCTACAACATCATCCGCCAGACCAACACTCTCTCCTGTTCTCTATCCAGCCATCTCTATAATATCATCCGCTAGACCAACACGCTCTCCGGTTCTCTATCCAGCCATCTCTATAACATCATCTACCAGAGCAACACTCTCTCCTGTTCTCCATCCAGCCATCTCTATAATATCATCCGCTAGACCAACACTCTCTCCTGTTCTCCATCCAGCCATCTCTATAACATCATCCGCCAGACCAACACTCTCTCCTGTTCTCTATCCAGCCATCTCTATAATATCATCCGCTAGACCAACAATCTCTCCTGTTCTCTATCCAGCCATCTCTCTAACATCATCCGCCAGACCAACACTCTCTCCTGTTCTCCATCCAGCCATCTCTATAACATCATCCGCCAGACCAACACTCTCTCCTGTTCTCTATCCAGCCATCTCTATAATATCATCCGCTAGACCAACACGCTCTCCTGTTCTCTATCCAGCCATCTCTATAACATCATCCACCAGAGCAACACTCTCTCCTGTTCTCCATCCAGCCATCTCTATAACATCATCCGCCAGACCAACACTCTCTCCTGTTCTCTATCCAGCCATCTCTATAATATAATCCGCTAGACCAACACTCTCTCCTGTTCTCCATCCAGCCATCTCTATAACATCATCCGCCAGACCAACACTCTCTCCTGTTCTCTATCCAGCCATCTCTATAATATCATCCGCTAGACCAACACTCTCTCCTGTTCTCCATCCAGCCATCTCTATAACATCATCCGCCAGACCAACACTCTCTCCTGTTCTCTATCCAGCCATCTCTCTAACATCATCCGCCAGACCAACACTCTCTCCTGTTCTCTATCCAGCCATCTCTATAATATCATCCGCTAGACCAACACTCTCTCCTGTTCTCCATCCAGCCATCTATATAACATCATCCTCCAGAGCCACACTCTCTCCTGTTCTCTATCCAGCCATCTCTATAACATCATCCACCAGACCAACACTCTCTCCTGTTCTCCATCCAGCCATCTCTATAACATCATCCACCAAACCAACACTCTCTCCTGTTCTCCATCCACCCATCTCTATAACATCATCCACCAGAGCAACACTCTCTCATGTTCTCTATTCAGCCATCTCTATAACATCATCCACCAGACCAACACTCTCTCCTGGTCTCTATCCAGCCATCTCTCTAACATCATCCGCCAGACCAACACTCTCTCCTGTTCTCCATCCAGCCATCTCTATAACATCATCCGCCAGACCAACACTCTCTCCTGTTCTCCATCCAGCCATCTCTATAACATCATCCGCCAGACCAACACTCTCTCCTGTTCTCTATCCAGCCATCTCTATAATATCATCCGCTAGACCAACAATCTCTCCTGTTCTCTATCCAGCCATCTCTCCAACATCATCCGCCAGACCAACACTCTCTCCTGTTCTCTATTCAGCCATCTCTACAACATCATCCGCCAGACCAACACTCTCTCCTGTTCTCCATCCAGCCATCTCTATAACATCATCCGCCAGACCAACACTCTCTCCTGTTCTCTATCCAGCCATCTCTATAATATCATCCGCTAGACCAACACGCTCTCCTGTTCTCTATCCAGCCATCTCTATAACATCATCCACCAGAGCAACACTCTCTCCTGTTCTCCATCCAGCCATCTCTATAACATCATCCGCCAGACCAACACTCTCTCCTGTTCTCTATCCAGCCATCTCTATAATATAATCCGCTAGACCAACACTCTCTCCTGTTCTCCATCCAGCCATCTCTATAACATCATCCGCCAGACCAACACTCTCTCCTGTTCTCTATCCAGCCATCTCTATAATATCATCCGCTAGACCAACACTCTCTCCTGTTCTCCATCCAGCCATCTCTATAACATCATCCGCCAGACCAACACTCTCTCCTGTTCTCTATCCAGCCATCTCTATAATATCATCCGCTAGACCAACACTCTCTCCTGTTCTCCATCCAGCCATCTATATAACATCATCCTCCAGAGCCACACTCTCTCCTGTTCTCTATCCAGCCATCTCTATAACATCATCCACCAGACCAACACTCTCTCCTGTTCTCCATCCAGCCATCTCTATAACATCATCCACCAAACCAACACTCTCTCCTGTTCTCCATCCACCCATCTCTATAACATCATCCACCAGAGCAACACTCTCTCCTGTTCTCTATTCAGCCATCTCTATAACATCATCCACCAGACCAACACTCTCTCCTGGTCTCTATCCAGCCATCTCTCTAACATCATCCGCCAGACCAACACTCTCTCCTGTTCTCCATCCAGCCATCTCTATAACATCATCCGCCAGACCAACACTCTCTCCTGTTCTCTATCCAGCCATCTCTATAATATCATCCGCTAGACCAACACTCTCTCCTGTTCTCCATCCAGCCATCGATATAACATCATCCTCCAGAGCCACACTCTCTCCTGTTCTCTATCCAGCCATCTCTATAACATCATCCACCAGACCAACACTCTCTCCTGTTCTCCATCCAGCCATCTCTCTAACATCATCCACCAGACCAACACGCTCTCCTGTTCTCTATCCAGCCATCTCTATAACATCATCCACCAGAGCAACACTCTCTCCTGTTCTCCATCCAGCCATCTCTATAACATCATCCGCCAGACCAACACTCTCTCCTGTTCTCTATCCAGCCATCTCTATAATATCATCCGCTAGACCAACACTCTCTCCTGTTCTCCATCCAGCCATCTCTATAACATCATCCGCCAGACCAACACTCTCTCCTGTTCTCTATCCAGCCATCTCTATAATATCATCCGCTAGACCAACACTCTCTCCTGTTCTCCATCCAGCCATCTATATAACATCATCCTCCAGAGCCACACTCTCTCCTGTTCTCTATCCAGCCATCTCTATAACATCATCCACCAGACCAACACTCTCTCCTGTTCTCCATCCAGCCATCTCTATAACATCATCCACCAAACCAACACTCTCTCCTGTTCTCCATCCACCCATCTCTATAACATCATCCACCAGAGCAACACTCTCTCCTGTTCTCTATTCAGCCATCTCTATAACATCATCCACCAGACCAACACTCTCTCCTGGTCTCTATCCAGCCATCTCTCTAACATCATCCGCCAGACCAACACTCTCTCCTGTTCTCCATCCACCCATCTCTATAACATCATCCACCAGAGCAACACTCTCTCCTGTTCTCTATTCAGCCATCTCTATAACATCATCCACCAGACCAACACTCTCTCCTGGTCTCTATCCAGCCATCTCTCTAACATCATCCGCCAGACCAACACTCTCTCCTGTTCTCCATCCATTCATCTCTATAACATCATCCGCCAGACCAACACTCTCTCCTGTTCTCTATCCAGCCATCTCTATAATATCATCCGCTAGACCAACACTCTCTCCTGTTCTCCATCCAGCCATCGATATAACATCATCCTCCAGAGCCACACTCTCTCCTGTTCTCTATCCAGCCATCTCTATAACATCATCCACCAGACCAACACTCTCTCCTGTTCTCCATCCAGCCATCTCTCTAACATCATCCACCAGACCAACACGCTCTCCTGTTCTCTATCCAGCCATCTCTATAACATCATCCACCAGAGCAACACTCTCTCCTGTTCTCCATCCAGCCATCTCTATAACATCATCCGCCAGACCAACACTCTCTCCTGTTCTCTATCCAGCCATCTCTATAATATCATCCGCTAGACCAACACTCTCTCCTGTTCTCCATCCACCCATCTCTATAACATCATCCGCCAGACCAACACTCTCTCCTGTTCTCTATCCAGCCATCTCTATAATATCATCCGCTAGACCAACACTCTCTCCTGTTCTCCATCCAGCCATCTATATAACATCATCCTCCAGAGCCACACTCTCTCCTGTTCTCTATCCAGCCATCTCTATAACATCATCCACCAGACCAACACTCTCTCCTGTTCTCCATCCAGCCATCTCTCTAACATCATCCACCAGACCAACACTCTCTCCTGTTCTCTATTCAGCCATCTCTCTAACATCATCCACCAGAGCCACACTCTCTCCTGTTCTCTATCCAGCCATATCTATAACATCATCCACCAGACCAACACTCTCTCCTGTTCTCCATCCAGCCATCTATATAACATCATCCACAAGAGCCACACTCTCTCCTGTTCTCCATCCAGCCATCTCTATAACATCATCTGCCAGACCAACACTCTCTCCTGTTCTCTCTCCAGCCATCTCTGTAACATCATCCACCAGACCAACACTCTCTCCTGTTCTCTATTCAGCCATCTCTATAACATCATCCGCCAGACCAACACTCTCTCCTGTTCTCTATCCAGCCATCTCTCCAACATCATCCGCCAGACCAACACTCTCTCCTGTTCTCTATCCAGCCATCTCTATAATATCATCCGCTAGACCAACACTCTCTCCTGTTCTCTATCCAGCCATCTCTATAACATCATCCACCAGAGCAACACTCTCTCCTGTTCTCCATCCAGCCATCTCTATAACATCATCCGCCAAGCCAACACTCTCTCCTGTTCTCTATCCAGCCATCTCTATAATATCATCCGCTAGACCAACACTCTCTCCTGTTCTCCATCCAGCCATCTCTATAACATCATCCGCCAAGCCAACACTCTCTCCTGTTCTCTATCCAGCCATCTCTATAATATCATCTGCCAGACCAACACTCTCTCCTGTTCTCTCTCCAGCCATCTCTGTAACATCATCCACCAGACCAACACTCTCTCCTGTTCTCTATCCAGCCATCTCTCCAACATCATCCGCCAGACCAACACTCTCTCCTGTTCTCTATCCAGCCATCTCTATAACATCATCCACCAGACCAACACTCTCTCCTGTTCTCTATCCAGCCATCTCTCCAACATCATCTGCCAGACTAACACTCTCTCCTGTTCTCTATCCAGCCATCTCTGTAACATCATCCACCAGACCAACACTCTCTCCTGTTCTCCATCCAGCCATCTATATAACATCATCCACCAGACCAACACTCTCTCCTGTTCTCTCTCCAGCCATCTATATAACATCATCCACCAGACCAACACTCTCTCCTGTTCTCCATCCAGCCATCTCTCTAGCATCATCCACCAGAGCCACACTCTCTCCTGTTCTCTATCCAGCCATCTCTCCAACATCATCCACCAGACCAACACTCTCTCCTGTTCTCTATTCAGCCATCTATATAACATCATCCACCAGACCAACACTCTCTCCTGTTCTCTATCCAGCCATCTATATAACATCATCCACCAGAGCCATACTCCGCTACCTTCAGGCCTGGTTTGTTCTTCTGCATATCCTCCTCCTTCCACGCTGCACAGAAAGAAGGGAAAACACCAGAAGGCCGACATTATACAGAGGTTATAAACGGGTTATCATTTTTTTGGAGGGGGGGGATTTTCTTAGACAAACAAACGCAATTAAAAGAACATTTGAAAACAAATGTTCTCATAACCCTGCACGCACACACACACACACACACACACACACACACACACACACACACACACACACACACACACACACACACACACACACACACACACACACACACACACACGTTCCAGTTATTTTTTTGGTGGATGTGACTTTTATAAGAATAAAGCAAATCTATCATTATCTTAGCAGTGTGTTTCAGGCAGGTCATCTTTCAGATAATATCAATCAGCTGACATAAGGCCTAAATCAAACTATTTTTTGGACTGTCTGAGCAGCATCCTCCTGACAATCGGAGAACTTGGACCTCCAGGTCTCCTCCTGTCCTCCTCCGGGCCTCCTCCTGTCCTCCTCCGGGCCTCCTCCAGGCCTCCTCCTGTCCTCCTCCAGGCCTCCTCCTGTCCTCCTCCAGTCCTCCTCCAGGTCTCCTCCTGTCTTCCTCCAGGTCTCCTCATGTCCTCCTCCGGGCAATCCTCCTGTCGTCCTCCGGGCCTCCTCCTGTCCTCCTCCAGGACCTTCAGCCTCCTCTTGCCCCAGCCCAGCCCAGCTCATCCTTGGCATGGCTACATGCTGCGGTGGGCTTCTCTCACTGCAGCCCGGATGCTCCGCACCACATACCTGCAGGCTGGAGAAAGAACACTTTCCAATGAATGAACTGTTCTTATGGGAGAGTGCTCAGTTAGGCAGTTATGGAAGTTATGGAAGACAAGAGAGATAGATAGAACAAAACACACGTAAGAGGAGCGGTGGGAACAATTATAAGTCCACATGTTGGATATGTTTTTCAGCCCACGGTATTTCCTTCGACAGCAGCCCCAGGCACAGTGAGGTAAAGTAACCTTTAGTGTCGGTGTAAATAACCAGAGTTTATTTATTTATACCTCTGTATAAATTAAAACACTCAAGGGCTCAGGAAGCCAGTGTATTCCTTATTATGCCTACATGTTGAATAGCTAGTCCTTACCAAGCCAGATCCATGGGAGAAAAATCCTTGAGGAGATGTTATGAGATAGAATCTATACAAGATTAGGCTATATGAATTGAAGATGTTATGAAACAGTATATCCCTGAAGGATAAAAGCCTGCTGTCCGCTCTTGGTAAGATGGGATTGATCCAACTATCATCACTGGAGCTCACTCTGAATAATTGAATAATTGTATTGAATAATTCACTAATAACCCGCTGTGGTTCAACATGAAAATGTTGGGTAATATGTGGTAGAGATGTCGATCAATGATATTTCAACCTTTATTCTTTAGTCAGACAGAGGTTTGTTGAATTCCCAATGTGTTATCACGAGGTTTTCAACCGTCTAAAAGCACAACCAAATTCCGATGCAAAAACAATGTCAGATTTTTGGTTTCGTTGTCGTCTAAATGTGTTATAAAACTTTCAACCATCTGAAAGCACAAACAAGTTCAAATGGGAATACAAATGTCAGATATGTTGTATTTATACAACAACTTAATGTGAACAACTTTTGTGCTGCCGAGTGGCACTGCGGTCTAAGGCGCTGCATCTCAGTGCAAGAGCTGTCACTACAGACACCCTGGTTCGAATCCAGGCTGTATCACAACCGGCAATGGTTGGGAGTCCCATAGTGCGGCGCACAATTGGCCCAGCGTCGTCTGGATTTGGCCGGTGTAGGCTGTCATTATTAAATAAGAATTTGTTTTTAACTGACTGACCTAGTTAAGTTACTTACACATGTGTCATCGCTGTGCTTCAGAGTAATTTCAGGGTAACAGAATTACACTTTTGACTCATATTTTTCACTTTAAAATGTATACCAAACAAAAAACATTACATTTCAAAGTTTAACAACATACAACTCTACACACAAGGACTACTTTGAACAATTTACACAGAACATTTCACAAAAACACAATTGATACAATTGCAAATTTTGCCAAGTTTGGTAACGGAATTATGGTTAAAACTCCCTAAATATTTTATGCGACCACGTTCTCCTTGAACTCTGTTCATAAATATCTGCTCAGAAGTAAGATTCAAAAGATGTCTACAGAAAGAACGGGGTGTCATCTATGACACAACACCTTGAGTTTGAAAACATTTATTTTGATTATTGAACCACAGTAAATAAAGTGTATTTACATCCGGTAACGGAATTATGGTAACGGAATATAATCGCAGGTCCCTGATCTGTACTATACAGAAATGTAGAATTATGGATATGAGTATCATTCTCTTCATGGTGGTGTATCCTGAATAGGTACACAAAGGTAGAAATATGCAATATCCTTCTTTTGCCATATTTGGGTATTATTCTACACACTAGCTCTTATTGTAATGAACTCCGCCACGAAACAAGACCACATTTGGTTGGTCCGGACTGGGCCACATCTGAAACAATCATAGATGTCTATGTTTCACAAGATTGGATATCACAGTTCAGTAGAGTACAGTAGATATGTTCAGTAGAGTACAGTAGATATGTTCAGTAGAGTAGATATGTTCAGTAGAGTAGATATGTTCAGTAGAGTAGATATGTTCAGTAGAGTACAGTAGATATGTTCAGTACAGTAGATATGTTCAGTAGAGTACAGTAGATATGTTCAGTAGAGTACAGTAGATATGTTCAGTACAGTAGATATGTTCAGTAGAGTAGATATGTTCAGTAGAGTACAGTAGATATGTTCAGTACAGTAGATATGTTCAGTAGAGTAGATATGTTCAGTAGAGTAGATATGTTCAGTACAGTAGATATGTTCAGTACAGTAGATATGTTCAGTAGATATGTTCAGTACAGTAGATATGTTCAGTAGAGTACAGTAGATATGTTCAGTAGAGTACAGTAGATATGTTCAGTACAGTAGAGTAGATATGTTCAGTAGAGTACAGTAGATATGTCAGTACAGTAGTACAGTAGATATGTTCAGTACAGTAGATATGTTCAGTACAGTAGATATGTTCAGTAGAGTAGATAGTAGAGTAGATATGTTCAGTAGATATGTAGTACAGTAGATATGTTCAGTAGAGTAGAGTACAGTAGATATGTTCAGTACAGTAGATATGTTCAGTAGAGTAGATATGTTCAGTAGAGTAGATATGTTCAGTACAGTAGATATGTTCAGTAGAGTACAGTAGATATGTTCAGTAGAGAGTAGATATGTTAGATATGTTCAGTAGAGTACAGTAGATATGTTCAGTAGAGTAGATATGTTTAGTAGAGTAGATATGTTTAGTAGAGTAGATATGTTTAGTAGAGTACAGTAGATATGTTCAGTAGAGTAGATATGTTCAGTAGAGTAGATATGTTTAGTAGAGTACAGTAGATATGTTCAGTAGAGTAGATATGTTTAGTAGAGTAGATATGTTTAGTAGAGTACAGTAGATATGTTCAGTAGAGTAGATATGTTTAGTAGAGTAGATATGTTTAGTAGAGTACAGTAGATATGTTCAGTACAGTAGATATGTTTAGTACAGTAGATATGTTCAGTACAGTAGATATGTTCAGTACAGTAGATATGTTCAGTACAGTAGATATGTTCAGTACAGTAGATATGTTCAGTACAGTAGATATGTTCAGTACAGTAGATATGTTTAGTACAGTAGATATGTTCAGTACAGTAGATATGTTTAGTACAGTAGATATGTTCAGTACAGTAGATATGTATGTTCAGTACAGTAGATATGTTCAGTACAGTAGTTTAGTTAGTACAGTAGATATGTTCAGTACAGTAGATATGTTCAGTACAGTAGATATGTAGTACAGTAGTACAGTAGATATGTTTAGTACAGTAGATATGTTTAGTAGAGTAGATATGTTCAGTAGAGTAGATATGTTCAGTAGAGTACCTTAGATATGTTCAGTAGAGTAGATATGTTTAGTAGAGTAGATATGTTCAGTAGAGTAGATATGTTCAGTAGAGTAGATATGTTCAGTACAGTAGATATGTTCAGTAGAGTACAGTAGATATGTTCAGTAGAGTACAGTAGATATGTTCAGTAGAGTACAGTAGATATGTTCAGTAGAGTAGATATGTTCAGTAGAGTAGATATGTTTAGTAGAGTAGATATGTTTAGTAGAGTACAGTAGATATGTTTAGTAGAATACAGTAGATATGTTCAGTAGAGTAGATATGTTCAGTAGAGTAGATATGTTTAGTAGAGTACAGTAGATATGTTCAGTAGAGTAGATATGTTTAGTAGAGTAGATATGTTTAGTAGAGTACAGTAGATATGTTCAGTACAGTAGATATGTTCAGTACAGTAGATATGTTTAGTAGAGTAGATATGTTACAGTAGATATGTTCAGTACAGTAGATATGTTCAGTACAGTAGATATGTTCAGTACAGTAGATATGTTCAGTAGAGTACAGTAGATATGTTCAGTACAGTAGATATGTTCAGTAGAGTACAGTAGATATGTTCAGTAGAGTACAGTAGATATGTTTAGTACAGTAGATATGTTCAGTACAGTAGATATGTTCAGTAGAGTAGATATGTTCAGTACAGTAGATATGTTCAGTAGAGTACAGTAGATATGTTCAGTACAGTAGATATGTTCAGTAGAGTACAGTAGATATGTTCAGTAGAGTACAGTAGATATGTTTAGTACAGTAGATATGTTTAGTACAGTAGATATGTTCAGTACAGTAGATATGTTTAGTAGAGTAGATATGTTCAGTAGAGTAGATGTGTTCAGTACAGTAGATATGTTCAGTACAGTAGATATGTTCAGTACAGTAGATATGTTCAGTAGAGTACAGTAGATATGTTCAGTAGAGTAGATATGTTCAGTAGAGTACAGTAGATATGTTCAGTACAGTAGATATGTTCAGTACAGTAGATATGTTCAGTACAGTAGATATGTTCAGTACAGTAGATATGTTCAGTACAGTAGATATGTTCAGTACAGTAGATATGTTCAGTAGAGTAGATATGTTCAGTAGAGTACAGTAGATATGTTCAGTACGGTAGATATGTTTAGTAGAGTAGATATGTTCAGTAGAGTACAGTAGATATGTTCAGTACAGTAGATATGTTTAGTAGAGTAGATATGTTCAGTACAGTAGATATGTTCAGTAGAGTAGATATGTTCAGTACAGTAGATATGTTCAGTACAGTAGATATGTTCAGTAGAGTAGATATGTTCAGTAGAGTACAGTAGATATGTTCAGTAGAGTAGATATGTTCAGTACAGTAGATATGTTTAGTAGAGTAGATATGTTCAGTACAGTAGATATGTTCAGTACAGTAGATATGTTCAGTAGAGTAGATATGTTCAGTACAGTAGATATGTTCAGTAGAGTAGATATGTTCAGTACAGTAGATATGTTCAGTAGAGTACAGTAGATATGTTCAGTACAGTAGATATGTTCAGTAGAGTACAGTAGATATGTTCAGTACAGTAGATATGTTCAGTAGAGTACAGTAGATATGTTCAGTACAGTAGATATGTTCAGTACAGTAGATATGTTCAGTAGAGTAGATATGTTCAGTACAGTAGATATGTTCAGTAGAGTAGATATGTTCAGTACAGTAGATATGTTCAGTAGAGTACAGTAGATATGTTCAGTACAGTAGATATGTTCAGTACAG
Organism: Oncorhynchus clarkii lewisi; assembly: GCF_045791955.1. Lineage (NCBI taxonomy): Eukaryota > Metazoa > Chordata > Actinopteri > Salmoniformes > Salmonidae > Oncorhynchus > Oncorhynchus clarkii. The sequence continues at coordinate 82,760,411 of NC_092149.1, forward strand.
TAGATATGTTCAGTAGAGTACAGTAGATATGTTCAGTAGAGTAGATATGTTCAGTACAGTAGATATGTTCAGTACAGTAGATATGTTCAGTACAGTAGATATGTTCAGTACAGTAGATATGTTTAGTACAGTAGATATGTTTAGTACAGTAGATATGTTCAGTACAGTAGATATGTTCAGTACAGTAGATATGTTCAGTACAGTAGATATGTTCAGTACAGTAGAGTCCAGTAGAGTAGATATGTTCAGTACAGTAGAGTCCAGTAGAGTAGATATGTTCAGTACATTAGAGTGCAGTACAGTAGATATGTTCAGTACATTAGAGTGCAGTACAGTAGAGTCCAGTAGAGTAGATATGTTCAGTACAGTAGAGCCCAGTAGAGTAGAGTGCAGTACAGTAGATAAGTCCAGTACAATAGATATGTTCAGTACATTAGAGTGCAGTACAGTAGAGTCCAGTAGAGTAGAGTCCAGTAGAGTAGATATGTTCAGTACATTAGAGTGCAGTACAGTAGATATGTTCAGTACAGTAGAGTGCAGTACAGTAGATATGTTCAGTACAGTAGAGTCCAGTAGAGTAGATATGTTCAGTACATTAGAGTGCAGTACAGTAGAGTGCAGTACAGTAGATATGTTCAGTACAGTAGAGTGCAGTACATTAGAGTGCAGTACAGTAGATATGTTCAGTACATTAGAGTGCAGTACAGTAGAGTGCAGTACAGTAGATATGTTCAGTACATTAGAGTGCAGTACAGTAGAGTGCAGTACAGTAGATATGTTCAGTACATTAGAGTGCAGTACAGTAGATATGTTCAGTACAGTAGAGTCCAGTAGAGTAGATATGTTCAGTACATTAGAGTGCAGTACAGTAGAGTGCAGTACAGTAGATATGTTCAGTACAGTAGAGTGCAGTACAGTAGAGTGCAGTACAGTAGATATGTTCAGTACATTAGAGTGCAGTACAGTAGAGTGCAGTACAGTAGATATGTTCAGTACATTAGAGTGCAGTACAGTAGAGTGCAGTACAGTAGATATGTTCAGTACATTAGAGTGCAGTACAGTAGAGTGCAGTACAGTAGATATGTTCAGTACATTAGAGTGCAGTACATTAGAGTGCAGTACAGTAGATATGTTCAGTACATTAGAGTGCAGTACATTAGAGTGCAGTACAGTAGATATGTTCAGTACATTAGAGTGCAGTACAGTAGAGTCCAGTACAGTAGATTAAAGTTATACTGTATTCTACTCTAGTGCAGTGGTTCCCAATTTTTTTTGGTTACTCTACCATCAACTAAACGTTGCTCTTCCCGGAGTACCCCTGAAGTACCCCCTCATGTGCATTTTACCAGTAGGCCTATGGTCTCATGAGTCTTCTCAAGTACCCCCTATGGATAGACTATGTATCCCCTATGGACAGGTCCTAGTACCCCTGGTTGGGAACCACAGCTCTAGTGTGCGCTACTGTACTGTACTGTAATCTATTGTACAGTACTGTACTTAGATGTTGTCTAAGACTCCTCCCACTGGGCACGCCCTGGTTGAATCAATGTTGTTTCCATATCATGTCAAGGAAATTACGTTGAACCAACGTGGAATAGATGTTGAATTGACGTCTGTGCCTCAGTGGGCTTTCTCCATCTGACCAGAAATGAAAACTTTATATAACTCCTTACTTTCTTAAAAATATAGACTCCTAGCTTTCAATTTGACATGCTGATATGAAACTTCTCAATGTTGGCGCTCATGGATTCTTCTAGATGAAAATCCCCTTCATCTAATAGCATAACCAAATGATCAGGATTGCAGTTGAGCTTTACATTAAAAAGTACACAGTGCAAGTAATCAATGCTACACCTGCATTGCTTGCTGTTTGGGGTTTTAGGCTGGGTTTCTGTACAGCACTTTGAGATATCAGCTGATGTACGAAGGGCTATATAAATAAATTTGATTTGATTTGTTTGAGATTCTGCACAGATTATCATAACAATTATAAAGATATCCAGTGACCTACGACCTTTGAATGTTCTTTTAGAACATGCTCGTTTTCTATAATGACATAAGAAGACATTTATAGTTTCAGTAGACTAACTTCAAAATGTGGCCATGGATGTGTTACTCATTTTAAGGTTGAATAAATACTGTTACATTGGTTTGTATGAGAGCGTCAAGTTTAGGTTATCTGCTGTATTCAAAAAGTAATATTGAATTACTACAGTGAGATGCAGCCTACAGCCTACTACAGTGAGATGCAGCCTGCAGCCTACAGCCTACTACAGTGAGATACAGCCTACTACAGTGAGATGTAGCCTGCAGCCTACAGCCTACTACAGTGAGATACAGCCTACTACAGTGAGATGTAGCCTGCAGCCTACAGCCTACTACAGTGAGATACAGCCTACTACAGTGAGATGTAGCCTGCAGCCTACAGCCTACTACAGTGAGATACAGCCTACTACAGTGAGATACAGCCTACTACAGTGAGATGCAGCCTGCAGCCTACAGCCTACTACAGTGAGACACAGCCTACTACAGTGAGATACAGCCTACTACAGTGAGATGTAGCCTGCAGCCTACAGCCTACTGCAGTGAGATGCAGCCTACAGCCTACTACAGTGAGATGCTGCCTACAACCTACAGCCTACTGCAGTGAGATGCAGCCTACAGCCTAATACAGTGAGATGCGGCCTACAGCCTACTGCAGTGAGATGCAGCCTACAGCCTACTGCATACTACAGTGAGATGCAGTATGCAGCCTATAGCCTACTACAGTGAGATGCAGCCTACAGCCTACTGCAGTGAGATGCAGCCTACAGCCTACTACAGTGAGATGCAGTATGCAGCCTACAGCCTACTACAGTGAGATGCAGCCTGCAGCCTACAGCCTACCACAGTGAGATACAGCCTACAGCCTACATCAGTGAGATGCAGCCTACAGCCTACTGTAGTGAGATGCAGCCTACAGCCTACTACAGTGAGATGCAGCCTGCGGCCTACAGCCTACTGCAGTGAGATGCAGCCTACAGCCTACTACAGTGAGATGCGGCCTACAGCCTACAACAGTGAGATGCAGCCTACAGCCTACTACAGTGAGATGCGGCCTACAGCCTATGACAGCACGGTCGGCATTGCGGAGAGAGGCCCAGAGAATTGTTGCAGGATATCAAATGGGGTCCATTTGCCATCATTGGAGCAAGAGTGGCGATTTCAGTGTTCAGAACCTGGCAAGTGACACTAAACTCAGCGTCCACCAAACTGTTTTGCTTAGATCCAGCAACGGCTTCACCACTGTCCCCCTCCCTTCTTGACTCTATCGTGTCCAATGTCCCCCTCAGTGGTTTGACTCTATCGAGTCCAATGTCCCCCTCAGTGGTTTGACTCTATCGAGTCCAATGTCCCCCTCAGTGGTTTGACTCTATCGAGTCCAATGTCTCCCTCAGTGGTTTGACTCTATCGAGTCCAATGTCCCCCTCAATGGTTTGACTCTATCGAGTCCAATGTCCCCCTCAGTGGTTTGACTCTATCGAGTCCAATGTCCCCCTCAGTGGTTTGACTCTATCGAGTCCAATGTCCCCCTCAGTGGTTTGACTCTATCGAGTTCAATGTCCCCCTCAGTGGTTTGACTCTATCGAGTCCAATGTCCCCCTCAGTGGTTTGACTCTATCGAGTCCAATGTCCCCCTCAGTGGTTTGACTCTATCGAGTCCAATGTCCCCCTCAGTGGTTTGACTCTATCGAGTCCACTGTCCCCCTCAGTGGTTTGACTCTATCGAGTCCAATGTCCCCCTCAGTGGTTTGACTCTATCGAGTCCACTGTCCCCCTCAGTGGTTTGACTCTATCGAGTCCAATGTCCCCCTCAGTGGTTTGACTCTATCGAGTCCAATGTCCCCCTCAGTGGTTTGACTCTATCGAGTCCACTGTCCCCCTCAGTGGTTTGACTCTATCGAGTCCACTGTCCCCCTCAGTGGTTTGACTCTATCGAGTCCAATGTCCCCCTCAGTGGTTTGACTCTATCGAGTCCAATGTCCCCCTCGGTGGTTTGACTCTATCGAGTCCAATGTCCCCCTCAGTGGTTTGACTCTATCGAGTCAAATGTCCCCCTCGGTGGTTTGACTCTATCGAGTCCAATGTCCCCCTCAGTGGTTTGACTCTATCGAGTCCACTGTCCCCCTCAGTGGTTTGACTCTATCGAGTCCAATGTCCCCCTCAGTGGTTTGACTCTATCGAGTCCAATGTCCCCCTCAGTGGTTTGACTCTATCGAGTCCAATGTCCCCCTCAGTGGTTTGACTCTATCGAGTCCACTGTCCCCCTCAGTGGTTTGACTCTATCGAGTCCAATGTCCCCCTCAGTGGTTTGACTCTATCGAGTCCACTGTCCCCCTCAGTGGTTTGACTCTATCGAGTCCACTGTCCCCCTCAGTGGTTTGACTCTATCGAGTCCACTGTCCCCCTCAGTGGTTTGACTCTATCGAGTCCACTGTCCCCCTCAGTGGTTTGACTCTATCGAGTCCACTGTCCCCCTCAGTGGTTTGACTCTATCGAGTCCAATGTCCCCCTCAGTGGTTTGACTCTATCGAGTCCAATGTCCCCCTCAGTGGTTTGACTATCGAGTCCAATGTCCCCCTCAGTGGTTTGACTCTATCGAGTCCACTGTCCCCCTCAGTGGTTTGACTCTATCGAGTCCACTGTCCCCATCAGTGGTTTGACTCTATCGAGTCCACTGTCCCCCTCAGTGGTTTGACTCTATCGAGTCCAATGTCCCCCTCAGTGGTTTGACTCTATCGAGTCCAATGTCCCCCTCAGTGGTTTGACTCTATCGAGTCCACTGTCCCCCTCAGTGGTTTGACTCTATCGAGTCCACTGTCCCCCTCAGTGGTTTGACTCTATCGAGTCCAATGTCCCCCTCAGTGGTTTGACTCTATCGAGTCCAATGTCCCCCTCAGTGGTTTGACTATCGAGTCCAATGTCCCCCTCAGTGGTTTGACTCTATCGAGTCCAATGTCCCCCTCAGTGGTTTGACTATCGAGTCCAATGTCCCCCTCAGTGGTTTGACTCTATCGAGTCCAATGTCCCCCTCAGTGGTTTGACTCTATCGAGTCCACTGTCCCCCTCAGTGGTTTGACTATCGAGTCCAATGTCCCCCTCAGTGGTTTGACTCTATCGAGTCCAATGTCCCCCTCAGTGGTTTGACTCTATCGAGTCCACTGTCCCCCTCAGTGGTTTGACTCTATCGAGTCCAATGTCCCCCTCAGTGGTTTGACTATCGAGTCCAATGTCCCCCTCAGTGGTTTGACTCTATCGAGTCCAATGTCCCCCTCAGTGGTTTGACTCTATCGAGTCCAATGTCCCCCTCAGTGGTTTGACTCTATCGAGTCCACTGTCCCCCTCAGTGGTTTGACTCTATCGAGTCCACTGTCCCCCTCAGTGGTTTGACTCTATCGAGTCCACTGTCCCCTCAGTGGTTTGACTCTATCGAGTCCAATGTCCCCCTCAGTGGTTTGACTCTATCGAGTCCAATGTCCCCCTCAGTGGTTTGACTCTATCGAGTCCACTGTCCCCCTCAGTAGTTTGACTCTATCGAGTCCAATGTCCCCCTCAGTGGTTTGACTCTATCGAGTCCAATGTCCCCCTCAGTGGTTTGACTCTATCGAGTCCACTGTCCCCCTCAGTGGTTTGACTCTATCGAGTCCACTGTCCCCTCAGTGGTTTGACTCTATCGAGTCCAATGTCCCCCTCAGTGGTTTGACTCTATCGAGTCCAATGTCCCCCTCAGTGGTTTGACTCTATCGAGTCCACTGTCCCCCTCAGTAGTTTGACTCTATCGAGTCCAATGTCCCCCTCAGTGGTTTGACTCTATCGAGTCCAATGTCCCCCTCAGTGGTTTGACTCTATCGAGTCCAATGTCCCCCTCAGTGGTTTGACTCTATCGAGTCCAATGTCCCCCTCAGTAGTTTGACTCTATCGAGTCCAATGTCCCCCTCAGTGGTTTGACTCTATCGAGTCCAATGTCCCCCTCAGTGGTTTGACTCTATCGAGTCCACTGTCCCCCTCAGTGGTTTGACTATCGAGTCCACTGTCCCCCTCAGTGGTTTGAAATAAGGAACTGAATTAAGTCCACAATCATCGATAAAATACAGCTGCTCAGTGTTGACACCGATGTTCCCAATAACACTTCGAAGTCATTTTTCTTTCCACAGAGCAGTGTATTACAAATGTCCTTTACTTGACAATTGAGGGGCGGCAGGTAGCCTAGTGGTTAGATTACTTTGGGCCAGTAATCGTAAGGTTTGCTTGATCGAATCCCTGAGCTGACAAGGTAAAAAATCTGTCATTCTGCCCCTGAACAAGGCAGTTAACCCACTGTCATTGTAAATAAGACTTTGTTCTTAACTGACTTGCCTAGTTATATTTAAAAAAAAATAAAATGCCTGGCCAATTATTTGTTACTATGAATAGCATTCTTTCAGTTAGAATACTCAGCTTGGGTGAAGGTATTGTCTGAATTTGCATTGCACCCAACACAGAACTTTAGACATGGGAAACAAAATGCAGCATCTGCAGTCACCAAGTATTCCAGCAACACTGTTCCTATAAACCAGCAGCTATTAGATGAAGTGTTTTTTTTTTTAACAGAAAATCTGTGGCTAGGGTAGAATTGTAGGCTAACCTGGGTTGGCTTCTCTGTTCCAAGATCATCAGGAGCAGTCGGAGGAGGTGGCAGCTGTGAAACGGTGGGTTGACTCTATACGCTGAGCTAGCTGGAGCTCAGCAGCATCATCGCTGCTGGGTTTTGGCGGTCGGCCTCTGTGGTTTGATGCTGCTTCTCATCACTCTCCTCCTTTGTATGCATAGTTTGGCAAACGGCAGTTTCTGATATCCGTCGTGGCTGATTAGCTGGTTCGAGTTAGCTAAATAGGCTAATAACACTTTTTACAGGTAAAAGTGAATCAGCTTCAACTGCAAACTTGACTCCGCCTTCAGAAATCAAAATCAAACCACACAGATGAGAAGTGTTTTTTTTCTCCACATTTTTTATGGAAACTCATAAGGAGTCATACCGCCCAGTGGCATTCCATAGCCTTCCTGCTGCAACCTAGTCTCAGCGCATTCATTTCAGAATGTCCATCATCCATTTTTGTATGTTATGGTACGAATTACCATTTGTATAATACGTTACAAATTTGCAAAGCACACAATATGTTTTTGCCTTAATGCTGCAATATGTAACTTTTTGAGCGAGCCAACCAAATAGAAATGTTGAGTTATAGATCTGTCATTCTCAGTGAAAGCAAGTGTAAGAGGCAGTAGATCTGTTCTATTTCTATGAATTGTTGTTTTTGTAAACCAGCTTCAAACAGCTGAAAATACAATACTTTTGGTTATGGAAAATATATTTCTGTCACGCCCTGACCTTAGAGAACCTTTTTATGCCTCTATTTTGGTTTGGTCAGGGTGTGATTTGGGTGGGCATTCTATGTTCTGATTTCTATAGTTTTGTATTTCTATGTTTTGGCCGGGAATGGTTCTCAATCAGGGACAGCTGTTTATCGTTGTCTCTGATTGGGAATCATACTTAGGCAGCCTTTTTCCCTTTTTGTCAGTGTGGGAAGTTGTCTTTGTTAGGGGCACTACTGCCGGTGTAAGTGTCATGGTCGTGTTTTGTTATTGCTTGTTTTGTTGTCAACATTTTTACAAATAAAGAAAATGTACGCTCACAACGCTGTGCTTTGGTCCACTTCTTCTTCTGACGGTCGTGACAATTTCACAGCGGTTTAGACCGTACAATGATTCTCTACACAATGACTGCTTGTTTTGTTACACAAACTAAAATTAGTCTTAGCAACCAGGAAATGGAGGAGCGATTTCTGCATATTGCACCTTTAAGTAACCTTCTGTCTAATGTAACCATACCAAATGTAACATATCATACTAATTTGATTGTCCTGGATTTACATGTACTATGTTACGTCTAGTTTATGAGACCAGGCTGTCTACACACCACCACAGCACGCCCTGCTCTGTCCATTGTGCTGACACAGTGCAGAGGATATACAGACTTGAATTTTTTTGCTATTTTCATATAGAAACATAAAACTAATACTGGTGGGGCTGGAGTTTGATCTGAGTGGGCTAAGCCCATTTTAGCTCCCTCTAGGTTCCGGGCTCGAGTAGGGATGTGACAATACCACTATTGCGATTTTATATTTTTTATGGCAAAAATGAAAACACCAAGCAGACCTAAATTCTTTGGTCCTTAAAAAACCTGCTGTATGTAAAATATTGTGTGCTGTAGCTTGGAAAATGAATATATGTGACTCTGGATGACAACATAATGATGTCTGTTTCCAACATTAGGGAGGTTTTCCTAATTAAGGTTAAATCCGCTTTGTGTTTTGTTTCCTTGCCACGATACTAATGAATATCATGATGCTGGTATCATCCCGGCCCTAAAGCCTTGCAAAGGTACTCAGACCCCTTGGATTTTTCACATTTTATTGTGTTACAAAGAAGGGATTAAGATGTATTTAGTTGTCACTCTGTAATGTCAATGTGGAAGAAAAATGATATATTTTTTTAAACTAAAATAGTCATTGCATACAGTAAATATTCAGCCCCTTTGTTTTCGGCAAGCCTACATTAGTTCAGGAGTAAAATGTGGCTTAATCACATAATAAGTTACAGTGCCTTCAGAAAGGATTCACACCCCTTGTCTTTTTCCACATTTTGTTGTGTCACAGCCTGAATTTAAAATGGATTATATTGAGATGTTTTGTCACTGACTTATATACAATACCCCATAATGACATCACAATACCCCATAATGACATCACAATACCCCATAATGTGAAAGTGGAATTATGTTTTTGAAATGTTCTACTAATTCATTTTTTAATGAAAAGCTGAAATGTCTTGAGTCAATAAATATTCAACCCTTTGTTATGTCAAGCCTAAATACGTTCAGTAGTAATAATGTGCTTAACAAGTCAGATATTAAGTTGCATGGACTCACGCTGTGTGCAATAATAGTCACTGACATGATTTTTGAATGACTACCTAATCTCTGTACCCTACACATACAATTGTCTGTAAAGTCCCTCAGTCAGGCAGTGAATTTCAAACACATATCAGCCACAAAGACCAGGGAGATTTTCCAATGTTTTGCAAAGAAGGCCTCCTATTGGTAGGGTACAATTTTTAAAAAGTAGACATTGAATATCCTTTTGAGCAGGGTGAATTTATTAATTACACTTAGGATGTTGTATCAATACAACCAGTCACTACAAAGAAACAGGCGCCCTTCCTAACTCAGTTGCCGGAGAGGAAGGAAACCACTCAGGGATTTCACCATGAGAACAATGGTGACTATAAAACAGTTACGGAGTTGAATGGCTGTCATAGGAGAAAACTGAGGATGGATCAACAACATTGTAGTTACTCCACAATACTAACCTAATTGACAGAGTGAAAAGAAGGAAGCCTGTACAGAATACAAATATTCCAAAACATGCATATTTCTTGCAACAAGGGACTAAAGTAATACTGCAAAAAATGTGGCAAAGCAATGAACTTTTTGTACTGAATACAAATTGCTTAGTTTGGGGCAAATCCATTACAGCATATTACTGAATACCACTCTCCGTGTTTTCAAGTATAGTGGTGGCTGCATCATGTTATGGGTATACTTGATCAACAACCAATTTGACAGAGTATGAAGAATTTTTAAAAGAATAATTGTCACGTTCTGACCTTTATTTCCTTTCTTTTGTCATTATTTAGTATGGTCAGGGCGTGAGTTGGGGTGGGCAGTCTATGTTTGTTTTTCTATGTTTTGGGTATTTCTATGTTTCGGCCTAGTATGGTTCTCAATCAGAGGCAGGTGTCGTTAGTTGTCTCTGATTGAGAATCATACTTAGGTAGCCTGGGTTTCACTGTGTGTTTGTGGGTGATTGTTGCTGTCTGTGTTTTGCACCAGATAGGACTGTTTTAGGTTTTCCACGTTTATTGTTTTGTAGTGTTCGTGTTTATCTTTTTTTATTAAACATGAATCAATATAACCACGCTGCGTTTTGGTCCGCCTCTACTTCACCACAGGAATACCGTTACAATAATGGTCAAATTTTGCACAATCCAGGAATTGTGGAAAGCTCTTCAAGGTTTACCCAAAAAGACTCACATCTGTAATCACTGCCGAAGGTGCTTCTACAAAGTACTGACTCAGGGGTGTGAACACTTATGTCAATTTAATATTTCATTTTCAATAAATTTGCAACAAAGTGAAAACATGTTTTCTTTATCATCATTATGGGGTATTGTGTGTAGATGGGTGAGATTTAAAAAATATTTAATTGATTTTTGAATTCAGGCTGTAACACAACAAAATGTATGTCAGTCTTAACGAAAACCACTAAACCCTAAAGCACAACTAAATGTGGAAATTGAGAACAGTGGTCCAGGTGCGACAAAACTAGGGCCTGTAGGACCTGCCTTGTTGATAGTGTTGTTAAGAAGGTAGAAACTAGAGCCTGTAGGACCTGCATTGTTGATTGTGTTGTTAAGAAGGTAGAAACTAGGGCCTGTAGGACCTGCCTTGTTGATAGTGTTGTTAAGAAGGTAGAAACTAGAGCCTGTAGGACCTGCCTTGTTGATAGTGTTGTTAAGAAGGTAGAAACTAGGGCCTGTAGGACCTGCCTTGTTGATAGTGTTGTTAAGAAGGTAGAAACTAGGGCCTGTAGGACCTGCCTTGTTGATAGTGCTGTTAAGAAGGCAGAGCAGTGCCTGTATTATGGACAGACTTCTCCCCACCTTAGTTACTGTATGTTTTGACCATGACAGTTTACAATCCAGGGTTACTCCAAGCAGTTTAGTCACCTCAACTTGTTCAATGTTCACATGATTCATTACATTCAGTTGAGGTTTAGAGTTTAGTGAATTATTTGTCCCAAATACAATACATCAGGCATCTCAAACACAGGAAACAGAGGCTGTGTCACACCCTGACCATAGTTTGCTTTGTATGTTTCTATGTTTCGTTTGGTCAGGGTGTGATCTGAGTGGGCATTCTATGTTGTGTGTCTAGGTTGTCTGTTTCTGTGTTTGGGCCTGATATGGTTCTCAATCAGAGGCAGGTGTTAGTCATTGTCTCTGATTGGGAACCATATTTAGGTAGCCTGTTTTGTGTTGGGTTTTGTGGGTGATTGTCTACGTTAGTTGCTTGTGTCAGCACAGTTCTCATTATAGCGTCACGGTTGTTATTCATTTATTGTTTTGTATAGTTTGTATTCAGTGTATTCTTTCATTTAAAAAAATCATCATGAACACATACCACGCTGCATTTTGGTCCTCCGATCCTTCTCGCATCTCCTCTTCAGATGAAGAGGAGGACGCCCGTGACAGGCTGACTGAACTTACTGGTGTATGAGTACACAAGCTCTGTCTCATCATCTAGAAGGGAGATAGGGGAGAAACCCAGGGTCATTGTCAAACCACCCTGCATACCACTGCTGGCTTGCTTCTGAAGCTAAGCAGGGTTGGTCCTGGTCAGTCCCTGGATGGGAGACCATTTACTGCTGGACGTGGTGCTGGAGGGCCAGTAGGAGGCTCTCTTTCCTCTGGTCTAAAACATATCCCATTGCCCCAGGGCAGTGATTGGGGACACTGCCCTGTGTAGGGTGATGTCTTTCAGATGGATGTTAAACAGGTGTCCCGACTCTCTGTGGTCAGAGAGTAAATTATTATGCAGCTTTATACTGTTAGACAGATAGCATGAATGATGACCAGGGACAATGCGACTCTGTATTACAAGACTTGAATGTTTAATCATCGAGTACTACAACTTAGGGACTGACAAAACACTCCAATCCTTAGACTGACCGCCATTACCCAATAACCTCTGCTCTTCTCCCAACCTCTAGAATAGCATATCAAAATAAAAGACACATGGTGTTCACACAATAAATAGTTTACTCTAATTGATAAATGATTCACAATGATTAAGTCAGTAAGATAATCATACGGTGCATTCAGAAAGTATTCAGACCCCTTGACTTTTTCCACATTTTGTTACGTTACAGCCTTATTCTAAAATGAATTAAATAAACATGTTCCTTATCAATCTACACATTATACCCCACTGTCACGCCCTGACCTTAGATATCTCTGTTTTCTATATATTTTGATTAGATATAGGGTGTGACTAGGGTGGGTACTCTAGGTTTTTGTATGTCTAGGGGGTTTGTATTTCTATGTTGGCATGATATGGTTCCCAATCAGAGACAGCTGTTTTGGGGATAATATTTAGGCCGCCCTTTTTCCCACTTTCTGGTGTGGGATCTTGTCTACAGTTAGGTGCCTGTGTGCACAAATCAAAATCAAATCAAATCAAATGTATTTTTATAGCCCTTCGAACATCAGCTGATATCTCAAAGTGCTGTACAGAAATCCAGCCTAAAACCCCAAACAGCAAGCAATGCAGGTGTAGAAGCACGGTGGCTAGGAAAAACTCCCTAGAAAAGCCAAAACCTAGGAAGAAACCTAGAGAGGAACCAGGCTATGTGGGGTGGCCAGTCCTCTTCTGGCTGTGCCGGGTGGAGATTATAACAGAACATGGCCAAGATGTTCAAATGTTCATAAATGACCAGCATGGTCCAATAATAATAAGGCAGAACTGTTGAAACTGGAGCAGCAGCACGGCCAGGTGGACTGGGGACAGCAAGGAGTCATCATGTCAGGTAGTCCTGAGGCATGGTCCAAGGGCTCAGGTCCTCCGAGAGAGAGAACGAAAGAGAGAAAGAGAGAATTTAGAGAGAGCACACTTAAATTCACACAGGACACCGAATGGGATAGGAGAAGTACTCCAGATATAACAAACTGACCCTAGCCCCCCGACACATAAACTACTGCAGCATAAATACTGGAGGCTGAGACAGGAGGGGTCAGGAGACACTGTGGCCCCATCCGAGGACACCCCCGGACAGGGCCAAACAGGAAGGATATAACCCCACCCACTTTGCCAAAGCACAGCCCCCACACCACAAGAGGGATATCTTCAACCACCAATTTACCATCCTGAGACAAGGCTGAGTATAGCCCACAAAGACCTTCGCCACGGCACAACCCAAGGGGGGGGGCGTCAACCCACTCAGGCACACTAGTAGCTTCACGTTTCGTTTGGTTGTTTGTTGTTTTGTTTTGGTGAGTTTCAGTTCATAAAAAATATGTGGAACTCTATTCACGCTGCGCCTTGGTCTCTTCATTATGACGAGCGTGACACCCATCATGATAAAGTGAAAACAGGTTTTTAGACATTTTTGCAAATCTATAAAAAATATAAAACAGACATACCTTATTGTACATAAGTATTCAGACTCTTTGCTATGAGACATGAAATTAAGCTCAGATGCATCCTGTTTCCATTGATCGTCCTTGAGATGTTTCTACAACTTGATTGGAGTCCACCTGTGGTAAATTCAATTGATTGGACATGATTTGGAAAGGCACACACCTGTCTATGTAAGGTCCCACAGTTGACAGTGCATGTCAAAGCAGAAACCAAGACAAAAAATGTCTGCAGCGTTGAAGGTCTCCAGGAACACACTTCATTCTTAAATGGAAGTTTGGAACCACCAAGACTCTTCCTGGAGCTGACCGCCTGCCCAAACTGTGCAATCGGGGGAGAAGGGCCTTGGTCAGTGAGTGGCCAAGATTGAACTCTTTGGCCTGAATGCCAAGCGTCACGTCTGGAGGAAACCTGGCACCATCCCTACGGTGAAGCATGGTGGTGGCAGCATCATGCAGTGGGGATGTTTTTCAACGGCAGGGACTGGATGTGCCAAGCTTGTAGAGTCATACCCAAGAAGACTCGAGGCTATAATCGCTGACAAAGGTGCTTCAACAAAGTACTGAGCAAAGGGTCTGAATACTGATGTAAATGGGATATTTTTTGATTTTTTTATATATATATATATATATATATATATATACATTTCTAAAGACCTGTTTTTGCTTTGTCATTATGGGTATTGTGTGCAGCTTGATGGGGGGGAGGAGCAACAATTTAGTCAATTGTAGAATACATGTAAGGCTGTAGCGTAAAACAAAATGTGAAAAGGTCAAGGGGTCTGAGTACTTTCAGAATACCCAGTGTAACAGAAACATACAGGTGACTTGTTTACATTCTATCACATCTCATTCTATAATGACTACAGGTAACTTGTTTACATTCTATCACATCTCATTCTATAATAACTACAGGTAACTTGTTTACATTCTATCACATCTCATTCTATAATGACTACAGGTAACTTGTTTACATTCTATCACATCTCATTCTATAATGACTACAGGTAACTTGTTTACATTCTATCACATCTCATTCTATAATGACTACAGGTAACTTGTTTACATTCTATCACATCTCATTCTATAATGACTACAGGTAACTTGTTTACATTCTATCACATCTCATTCTATAATGACTACAGGTAACTTGTTTACATTCTATCACATCTCATTCTATAATGACTACAGGTAACTTGTTTACATTCTATCACATCTCATTCTATAATGACTACAGGTAACTTGTTTACATTCTATCACATCTCATTCTATAATGACTACAGGTAACTTGTTTACATTCTATCACATCTCATTCTATAATGACTACAGGTAACTTGTTTACATTCTATCACATCTCATTCTATAATGACTACAGGTAACTTGTTTACATTCTATCACATCTCATTCTATAACGACTACAGGTAACTGCCAAAGTAAAGGAAACACCAACATGGTGTGTTAATAGGGCGTTGTGCACCACGAGACACCAGAACAGATTCAATGCACCTTAACATCGATTCTACAAGTGTCTGAAACTCTATTGGAGGGAGCAATTCCATAATTTAGTGTTTTGTTGATGGTGGTGGAAAACGCTGTCTCGGGCACCACTCAGGCAACACAATCTCCCATAAATGTTCTACTAGGTTGGGATCTGGTGACTGAGACAGACGCACGCGCAACGCACACACACACAGATCTACTACTCACTGGGATCCTCTCAGGCTCCTTCCCCCTTGACCCATCCTCCTCTACTTTCTTCACTGCCTCAGCATAGGACACCTTCTGCACCGCTCCGACTCTGGCCACTTCAACCTGCATCTCTCTCACCGGACACTTCCGATCCCCAGAAACACGGACACCCCTACAGCTGACACACACAACTTTAAGGGATTGGATCTCTTAACCTTTAATCATTCATAAAAACATTCCCTGACAGTTCTGTTAAAGTTCAAGGTGAACCTATTTTTAATCTTGAAGTTGATATAAACTTGGTGTTTGTGTCTTTGGGCCATTGCATCTATCCATGAGCCACTGAATGCAATAAGCAGTATGTATCATCAAATCAAATGTTATTGGTCACATACAGTCGTATGAAAAACTTTGGGCACCCCTGCATAATAATTTACTCTGTCGTCACAGAAAATGATCACAGTGGCATGCCATTCATTTTCTAATAAAAGCTGAGTACTGGGGTATTGTCCATACCAAGATTTTTAGTGTAGCAATATTAAGTTGTATGAAATTAAATCAGATGTGAAGAAAATGCAAAAATGTGGGCACCCTTGTCATTCTGTTGATTTGAATACCTGTAACTACTTAGCACTGATTAATTAGAACACTGATTAATTGGTTTGGTGAGCTCATTAAGCCTTGAACTTCATAGACAAGTGCATCCAATCATGAGAAAAGGTATTTAAGGTAGCCAATTGCAAGTTGTTGTTCTCTTTGACTCTCCTCTGAAGAGTGGCAACATGGGGGCCTCAAAACAACTCTCAAATGACCTGAAAACAAAGATTGTTCAACATTATGGTTTAGAGGAAGGCTACAAAAAGCTATCGCAGAGATTTAAGCTGTCAGTGTCCACTGTGAGGAACATAGTGAGGAAATGGAAGACCACAGGCACAGCTCTTGTTAAGGCCAGAAGTGGCAGGCCAAGTAAAATATCGGAGAGGCAAAGGATGGTGAGAACGGTCAAAAACAGCCCACAGACCACCTCCAAAGACCAACAACATCATCTTGCTGCAGATGGTGTCACTGTGCATCGTTCAACAATTCAGCGCACTTTGCACAGGGAGAAGCTGTATGGGAGAGGGATGCGGAAGAAGCCTTTTCTGCACACACGCCACAAACAGAGTCGCTTGAGGTGTGCAAACGCACATTTGGACAAGCCAGCTTCATTTTGGATTGAGGTGCTGTGGACTGATGAAACAAATATGGAGTTATTTGGTCATAACAAGGGACGTTATGCACGGCGGCAAAAGAACACAGCGTTCCAAGAAAAACACTTGCTACCCACAGTAAAATTTGGTGGGGGTTCCATCATGCTGTGTGGCCAGTGCCGGTACTGGGATTCTTGTTAAAGTTGAGGGTCGCATGGATTCCACTCAATATCAGCAGATTCTTGGGAATAATGTTGAACAATCAGTCACAAAGTTACGCCGGGGCTGGATATTTCAACAAGACAACGACCCAAAACACTGCTCAAAATCTACCCGGGCATTTATGCAGAGGAACAAGTACAATGTTCTGGAATGGCCATCCCAGTCCCCAGACCTAAATATCATTGAGAATCTGTGGGATGATTTGAAGTGGGCTGTCCATGCTCGGCAACCATCAAACCTAATTGAACTGGAGATGTTTTGTAAGGAGGAATGGACCAAAATACCTTCATCCAGAATCCAGACACTCATTAGAGGCTATGGGAAGCATCTAGAGGCTGTTATTTTAGCAAAAGGAGGCTCTACTAAATATTGATGTGATTTTTCTATTGGGGTGCCCAAATTTATGCACCTGTCTAATTTTGTTTTGATGCTTATTGCACATTTTCTGTTAATCCAATAAACCTCATTTCACTACTGAAATATTACTGTGTCCATGAGTTATTTGACAGATCAAAATGAAATTGCTGATCCAAACATCCAATTATTTATAAATGGAAATCCTGAAAATTGTCAGGGGTGCCCAAACTTTTTCACACGACTGTACATGTGTTTAGCTACATCAATCCAGCAGAAGGGTCTCTACCAAATGTAACCCCATCTAGGCCACATCTAGGACACATCTAGGACACATCTAGGCCACATCTAGGACACATCTAGGACACATCTAGGACACATCTTGGACACATCTAGGACACATCTAGGCCACATCTAGGACACATCTAGGACACATCTTGGACACATCTAGGACATATCTAGGCCATATCTAGGCCACATCTAGGACACATCTAGGACACATCTAGGCCACATCTAGGACACATCTAGGACACAATTAGGACATTTCTTCAAATGAGTTTCAAATACAATTTCCCCAAATAATACGAATATAGAATGGCCAAATTTCAATACACCTACTGTATAGGAAAACACCAGAATAAAAAGTTTGACATTTAAATAAATATAATACATTAACCTTTTTGAATATTCACAACAATATTTATTAAAGACAAAATCTAAATGTAATCTAAATGTAATCTAAATCTAAATATAATGTAATCTAAATGTAATCTAAATCTAAATGTAATCTAAATCTAAATGTAATCAAAATCTAAATGTAATCTAAATCTAAATGTAATCAAAATCTAAATGTAATCAAAATCTAAATGTAATCTAAATGTAATCTAAATGTAATCAAAATCTAAATGTAATCAAAATCTAAATTAAATCTAAATGTAATCTAAATGTAATCTAAATCTAAATGTAATCAAAATCTAAATGTAATCTAAATCTAAATGTAATCTAAATCTAAATGTAATCAAAATCTAAATGTAATCAAAATCTAAATGAAATGTAATCTAAATGTAATCTAAATCTAAATGTAATCAAAATCTAAATGTAATGTAATCTAAATGTAATCTAAATCTAAATGTAATCAAAATCTAAATGTAATCAAACTAAATTAAATCTAAATGTAATCTAAATCTAAATGTAATCAAAATCTAAATGTAATCAAAATCTAAATTAAATCTAAATGTAATCAAAATCTAAATGTAATCTAAATGTAATCTAAATCTAAATGTAATCTAAATCTAAATGTAATCCAAATCTAAATGTAATCTAAATCTAAATGTAATCTAAATGTAATCTAAATCTAAATGTAATCTAAATCTGGTTACAGATCTGTAGCAGCTGTCCCTAATGTTGAACACCGTGAGGTCTGTTTAGCAGAGTGAAAATGTCTCCTCTAAGTCAGTCTGAGAGTTCACAACTGTACCAGTGTGTTGAGGTTTACATGGTTTTAGGCCTGGATTCAATCTGGACCACTGAAGATCTGCATTAGTGAAAATGAAATGCATCGTTCCTGCATTCGCAGAGACTGCATTCACGGTAAACTATTTACTGTAGGGCCTTTCAAGTACTTTCCAAGACATTTGTAAGAAAATATTATGATTTGTTTTCATTTGAATACAGAAGTACTTTAAAATTGTAATGTATTGTTTTTTAAATAAATCAAATCAAATCAAATCAAATGTTATTTGTCACATACACATGGTTAGCAGATGTTAATGCGAGTGTAGCGAAATGCTTGTGCTTCTAGTTCCGACAATGCAGTAACAACCAACAAGTAATCTAGCTAACAATTCCAAAACTACTACCTTATAGACACAATTGTAAGGGGATAAAGAATATGTACATAGAGATATGTGAATGAGTGATGGTACAGAGCGGCATAGGCAAGATACAGTAGATGGTATTGAGTACAGTATATACATATGAGAACAGGCAGTGGCTCGGGTGGTTGTTGTCCTTGATGATCTTTACGGCCTTCCTGTGACATCGGGTGGTGTAGGTGTCCTGAAAGGGCAGGTAGTTTGCCCCCGGTAAGTACTCCCATGATTTAGAACTTCTACAGTAGAACACTTCCAGACACATTATTTACCATGCTCTACTGTACACATTCTAACACTTTTCTAATAGCTGGCTATTAATAAGAAAATATTTGCAAAAAACATGCAAATACTGTCAATTAGAAGAGGTAGATTTCGTTGGGATGCAGTACACCGATGTGTCCAATTTATGGACCCGTATATCAAGAAATGTCCCATCAGTCTGCCTCTAGATTGTCTGGTGTCGGGCTACACCTGTCCAAAAGCTCTGTCTCAACATGACCATTTCTTTGATGGTTATTTCCTTCAACTTCTATGGTTCCACCGCTGGCTCCACAACCTAGATCAACATGGATCAGTGTTTTAGTCATATTTAACCAGATCAACATAGTTCAGTGTTTTTAGTCATAATTAACAATGCACTGAAGCACATCTAGCTACAGAATAAAATGAATGTAGGGCCAGCTGATTTTCACATTCTGGTCACTCCTCCAATGTGAAATAATATAGTGTTTGGATGTACATGGAAATAAAATCTTTAGATGTGGCACTGACAGAGTAATTACAGACTGAGACAACTTTATACAGTACTGAATCTGATGTCATTACAAGAAGTAAAACATCGGAAATTGTAACTTACGTTTTTTGTTCACAAAATAACACCCGATGGAAAACAGACTCAATACTGCAATGATCACTATTGTGATAATGATGGCAGTAATATTGATGGCAGTAAAGCCTTCCTGAACATCACCTGTGAAGAAAAGACAAGATGAGTGATTCCGTTTTCAGTTCATGAATATTAGGCAGTGAGTGGTGGTGTTGCGTCCTGTCACATGCACCTGCAGGGTCTGTGTTAATGCTCTTACTGGGGCTGACAATGGTTGTGTTGCTCACAGTCTCTCTCAGAACGGGGTTGAAGATGTGGCAGGTCACCGTCTGATTTTCTGTTATATTCACTTGGCTCCAGACGCTGTACAGTCCACTTTCAGAATCCGGGGTAATATTGGTCTGTACTTCCCACGGGTCCAGAGTGTGGTTCCCACGGTCCTGGATGGTCCATGTGACCACTGGTTGTGGGTATCCCCTCTGGGTTGAACACGTGGCATTCATATTTGTCTTGTTCACAGTCACACTGGGTGTCGGGAACCGTGCTGAAAGTGAACAAAATAAATAGAACAAGATGTTAGAAAGGTGCCATAGTAATGTTTGATGATTTCCTACAATGACCGTATTAATGCTGTGAATGATTCACACAGGTGGACATGGAATGGTATCAAACACATCCAATACATGGTTCCCATGTGGTTGATGCTATTCCATTCCAGACATTATTACGAGCTAGCCTCCCCTCAGAAGCCTCCTGTGTTATTAACTCAACCATACCTGCCACAAGTAGGGTAGTGGGACACGTGCGGATATGCTTATCATTCTCGCCCAACAGTGTAGCGAAAGCCCTGTAGACGTTCTGTTTGTCTTCAAGTGTTACTTGGCTGAGTTTGACAGAGATATTCCCAGAAGTCATCTCAGACCGAAAGGCTTTAGTTCTGTTTGAGTAAAGGCTATCCTGATGTTGATTCTCTTCTCCTTTGTTGAACGAGTACACCACTCTTTCGGACTCGTCTTGCCAATGGAACCGGAGTCTTGCTGTGTCGATGGCCGTGGAGGATTTCAGGTCACAGGACAGGAGAACAGACTCTCCTATAATCCCAGTGACTTCATTCTCAGATGCAGCTGGTGCTGAAACGTACCAAATATGTCAAAGTTACAAACTAAGCTCAGAATTCAACACAGACAATAATGACATCATGTGCTCACTGACAGGAAATTACCTAAAATAAAGGAAGTTGATGAAAGAGCTTAAGAAAGCACAGTGCACACAAATTAAGAAAATTCCCCTGAAAAAACATGTTCCTGGAAAGTTAATTTGAAACTGAGTCTTCTTCAGAAAGAAGAACCAAACTATGTACAAAGGGACAGCGTGTTTAAATGTATCTCTGAACATCTGGTTCATGCATATTGAGAGATATTAAAGATCTTTGAGTGAAAGAAAAACACCACGACAGCATAGAGGTAACGAGCATTGGACCAATCCCAAGCCGACTAACCAAAAACTCTGCCGATGTGCCATTCACCAAGGAACTTAGCCCTAATTTCTCCTGCAAGTCACTCTGGCTAACATTGTCTGCTAAATGACTCAAATGTAAATATAATAATGTCTCCATTCATGAAGAGACGTCAACTAGGCCTGTCTGCATTTACAGCTACTAGACTAGAGCGTGGGCGATGGCATGGGCGACAGCATGGACCACAGTATGGGCGACAGCATGGCCACAGCATGGGCGACAGCATGGGCCACAGCGTGGGCGACAGCGTGGGCGACAGCGTGGGCGACAGCGTGGGCGACAGCGTGGGCCACAGCGTGGGCCACAGCGTGGGCCACAGCGTGGGCGAAGGCATGGGCGATGGCATGGGCCACAGCGTGGGCGACAGCGTGGGCCACAGCGTGGGCCACAGCGTGGGCCACAGCGTGGGCGATGGCATGGGCCACAGCATGGGCGACAGCATGGGCGACAGCATGGACCACAGCATGGACCACAGCATGGACCACAGCATGGACCACAGCTTGGGCCACAGCATGGACCACAGCATGGACCACAGCATGGACCACAGCATGGACCACAGCATGGACCACAGAATGGGTCACAGCATGGACCACAGCATGGGCCACAGCATGGACCACAGCATGGGCGACAGCATGGACCACAGCATGGACCACAGCATGGGCCACAGCATGGGCCACAGCATGGGCCACAGCATGGGCCACAGCATGGACCACAGCATGGGCCACAGCATGGACCACAGCATGGACCACAGCATGGGCGAAGGCATGGGCGATGGCATGGGCCACAGCGTGGGCGATGGCATGGGCCACAGCATGGGCGACAGCATGGGCGACAGCATGGACCACAGCATGGACCACAGCATGGACCACAGCATGGACCACAGCTTGGGCCACAGAATGGGCCACAGCATGGACCACAGCATGGACCACAGCATGAACCACAGCATGGACCACAGCATGGACCACAGCATGGACCACAGCATGGGCCACAGCATGGGCCACAGCATGGACCACAGAATGGGTCACAGCATGGACCACAGCATGGACCACAGCATGGACCACAGCATGGGCGACAGCATGGACCACAGCATGGGCCACAGCATGGGCCACAGCATGGGCCACAGCATGGGCCACAGCATGGACCACAGCATGGACCACAGCATGGGCCACAGCATGGACCACAGCATGGGCCACAGCATGGGCGACAGCATGGACCACAGCATGGACCACAGCATGGACCACAGCATGGACCACAGCATGGGCGACAGCATGGGCGACAGCATGGACCACAGCATGGGTCACAGCATGGACCACAGCATGGACCACAGCATGGACCACAGCATGGACCACAGCATGGACCACGGCATGGACCACGGCATGGGCCACGGCATGGGCCACGGCATGGACCACGGCATGGACCACGGCATGGCATCTGCTAAATTGTAATTATTCACCTACCTCCTCATGCCTTTTGCACACAATGTATATAGACTATTTTTTTTTCTTTTTTTCTACTGTGTTATTGACTTGTTTATTGTTTACTCCATGTGTAACTCTGTGTTGTTGTCTGTGTCACACTGCTATGCTTTATCTTGGCCAGGTCACAGTTGTAAATGAGAACTTGTTCTCAACTGGCCTACCTGGTTAAATAAAGGTGTTCTCAACTGGCCTACCTGGTTAAATAAAGGTGTTCTCAACTAGCCTATCTGGTTAAATAAAGGTGTTCTCAACTAGACTACCTGGTTAAATAAAGGTGTTCTCAACTAGCCTATCTGGTTAAATAAAGGTGTTCTCAACTAGCCTACCTGGTTAAATAAAGGTGTTCTCAACTAGCCTACCTGGTTAAATAAAGGTGTTCTCAACTAGCCTACCTGGTTAAATAAAGGTGTTCTCAACTAGCCTACCTGGTTAAATAAAGGTGTTCTCAACTAGCCTATCTGGTTAAATAAAGGTGTTCTCAACTAGCCTACCTGGTTAAATAAAGGTGTTCTCAACTAGCCTACCTGGTTAAATAAAGGTGTTCTCAACTGGCCTACCTGGTTAAATAAAGGTGTTCTCAACTGGCCTACCTGGTTAAATAAAGGTGTTCTCAACTAGCCTACCTGGTTAAATAAAGGTGTTCTCAACTAGCCTACCTGGTTAAATAAAGGTGTTCTCAACTGGCCTACCTGGTTAAATAAAGGTGTTCTCAACTGGCCTACCTGGTTAAATAAAGGTGTTCTCAACTGGCCTACCTGGTTAAATAAAGGTGTTCTCAACTAGCCTATCTGGTTAAATAAAGGTGTTCTCAACTAGCCTACCTGGTTAAATAAAGGTGTTCTCAACTAGCCTACCTGGTTAAATAAAGGTGTTCTCAACTGGCCTACCTGGTTAAATAAAGGTGTTCTCAACTAGCCTACCTGGTTAAATAAAGGTGTTCTCAACTAGCCTATCTGGTTAAATAAAGGTGTTCTCAACTAGCCTATCTGGTTAAATAAAGGTGTTCTCAACTAGCCTATCTGGTTAAATAAAGGTGTTCTCAACTAGCCTACCTGGTTAAATAAAGGTGTTCTCAACTAGCCTACCTGGTTAAATAAAGGTGTTCTCAACTAGCCTATCTGGTTAAATAAAGGTGTTCTCAACTAGCCTACCTGGTTAAATAAAGGTGTTCTCAACTAGCCTATCTGGTTAAATAAAGGTGTTCTCAACTAGCCTACCTGGTTAAATAAAGGTGTTCTCAACTAGCCTACCTGGTTAAATAAAGGTGTTCTCAACTAGCCTACCTGGTTAAATAAAGGTGTTCTCAACTGGCCTACCTGGTTAAATAAAGGTGTTCTCAACTAGCCTACCTGGTTAAATAAAGGTGTTCTCAACTAGCCTATCTGGTTAAATAAAGGTGTTCTCAACTAGCCTATCTGGTTAAATAAAGGTGTTCTCAACTAGCCTACCTGGTTAAATAAAGGTGTTCTCAACTAGCCTACCTGGTTAAATAAAGGTGTTCTCAACTAGCCTACCTGGTTAAATAAAGGTGTTCTCAACTAGCCTACCTGGTTAAATAAAGGTGTTCTCAACTAGCCTACCTGGTTAAATAAAGGTGTTCTCAACTAGCCTACCTGGTTAAATAAAGGTGTTCTCAACTAGCCTACCTGGTTAAATAAAGGTAAAATACAATGTAAAAAATAGTAACATGAGAGGGGTAATGACTTGGGGGGGGAGAATTCTTACTATTTAGAATGTCTTTATCATCGTTATTCATGATTGTCTATTAAACAGCCAAACTATGTTTCAAGTGAGAAGTAGGCAGGCCGAAAAATATTGGAAATTCACATTAGCACCACAAGGCCTACTTCACCCAGGTTCTAACAAGGCCTTAAGGTTGGGTTATCTGCTTCACTCTTCAATAAACACTTTGTTTTCTCTTACGTCTCTCTACATATCTCTGGATGCAGGTATGGCTATCAACACATACTGTAACCTCCATTCCAACAGTATGCATGTAGGCCTGCTATAATGTTATCGTCCTTGCGGTTTGCTAACACAGGCAAACAATGCTACAACCACATGCAAATCACAACCACATGCTAACAATGCTACAACCACATGCAAATCACAACCACATGCTAACAATGCTACAACCACATGCAAATCACAACGATATGCTAACAATGCTACAACCACATGCAAATCACAACCACATGCTAACAATGCTACAACCACATGTAAATCACAACCACATGCTAACAATGCTACAACCACACACAAATCACAACCACATGCAAATCACAACCACATGCTAACAATGCTACAACCACATGCAAATCACAACCACATGCTAACAATGCTACAACCACATGCAAATCACAACGATATGCTAACAATGCTACAACCACATGCAAATCACAACCACATGCTAACAATGCTACAACCACATGTAAATCACAACCACATGCTAACAATGCTACAACCACACACAAATCACAACCACATGCAAATCACAACCACATGAATAACAATGCCACAACCACATGTAAATCCCAACCACATGCTAACAATGATACAACCACATGTAAATCACAACCACATGCTAACAATGCTACAACCGCATGTAAATCACAACCACAAGTAAATCACAACCACATGTAAATCACAACTACATTTTTTATCTGATATATATGATTAATTTATTAATTTATCAGAGCCATGAGTTTCTGTGTGAAAGTGTGTGTGGAATGTGTGTGGAATGTGTGGGAAAGTGTGTGTGGAATGTGTGTGTACAAGCCGGGAGACTGAATGAATGATTCGATGGCCTCGAGGTGACCACGAGGAGACAATTTTCTGTTTAGACAAGTGAACAACCACGCCCTATCCAAATAGCCATTACTTGTCGCACATTGTGTTCTAAATAAATACATCATAAAATGTGCCTTTGGTTGTATGTTGTATCTGCGAGTTAAAGGCATGTGGATAAAATGCCCAGGGACAGATGAGGAAGCCTACGAGGGACACGACCACAGTGACCCGATAGAGAATATAAAACTTACCAGACAACAACAAAATACTGACTATTAATATCAGGTTGGCCATTGCACTATGCAGGATACTGGTGGAAAACAAGATGGAAAACAGGACGGAAAATGAAACAACAAAGTAGCTTGGAGTTTACTGTACACTGTGTAAAATGCTCCTGAGCGAAGGGAAAAAGTAAATGAGGTGTCCGACAAGAGAAACAGTTTTCCTTATGACAGTATCATATCCGGTTCAGGGGTCATTCCGTCACATCCGTATTTACAAAATCCTAACAAACACGTTCAACACAACGCTAGTATTAGTATTTCACCATAACGTGTTGGTCATCGTCTTCGTCAGCCACTGTCTGAGATGTATGACTCACTGTGTCGTGTGTCTGCGGTGTCAAAGCTTTCTGTTTCTAATACAGTCTATTACCACCACGAAGGAGCTAGTCAGGTCACACTACATAAAACATGCTACGAGGATGCAGTACATGGCAGGTTTTGCTTTGTCAACAGGTCATTACCATCTGCTTGCATGGAGGATACTTGCTTCATAAAAACCCATTCCTGTCAGGAGGATCAGTATCATGCTCATCAACACACTGATCACAGGGAGTATAATGGTTGACCTTACCAGACATGTCTCTCCCTCCTCTTGATAATAGGCATGTTTGACCCCATGTCCTGTCTGTGATGTCCTATGAGAAATGCTTGTCAGCCATATGTTCACTGCTCACAAGCAAATCACAGCTCCCTCCCCTCCTCCCATCCTCATCTCAAACAGCTCCCTCCCCTCCTTCCCTCCACATCTCAAACAGCTCCCTCCCCTCCTTCCCTCCACATCTCAAACAGCTCCCTCCCCTCCTTCCCTCCTGATCTCAAAAGCTCCCTCCCCGGGGCCTCCCGGGTGGCGCAGTGGTCTAAGGCACTGCGTAGCTGTGCCACCAGAGATTCTGGGTTCGCGCCCAGGCTCTGTTGCAGCCGGCCATGACCGGGAGGCCCATGGGGCGGCGCACAATTGGCCCAGCGTCATCCGGGTTAGGGAGGATTTGGCAGGCAGGGATATCCTTGTCTCATCGCGCACTAGCGACTCCTGTGGCGGGCCGGGCGCAGTGCACTCTGACCAGGTCACCAGGTGTTTCCTCCGACACATTGGTGCTTCTGGGTTGGATGTGGTGTTTCGGAGGACGCATGGCTCTCGACCTTCGCCTCTCCCGAGTCCGCCTCTCCCGACTACTACCAATTGGATACCATGAAATACCATTAAATTAAAAAAAAGCTCCCTCCCCATCTCAAACAGCCCTCCCTCTCTGGGTCACCTGATTCTGGAACCCCCCTTATGGAAACTCCTCATCCCCTCCTAAGGTCAATTTCTGACTAATGACAAATATAAGATCTCTCTCTCTCTCCTCCCCAAGTGAAACAGTGAGGATAAGTAGCAACAACCCTGAACCTAAATCAGATATGTGGATGAAATGGCTTACTTCCTGTGTTTGTGTACGTTGACGTTGTAGAACCGGTTTAGTTACTGCAGTACCATCATAGAGGAGTACTTGAAGATGCCATGAATTAACATAGTATATAACATCTGAATAACTTAAGAAATGTAATAGTTTATGAAGAGAAAACACACTTTAGTAGAAAACATATAAAACAATATATAATTATACATCATGTGCAACAAAAGGATCATAATCCTACATTTAATTTCTAGTCAAGCTACCACACCATACGCATCATGACTCATCTGGGTCAGGTGATAGGAGCCGAATAGCAAGTTAACCTGTCAGGTTCAGGCACGATGTCCCTGACAATATCTCACTGTTAAATACTGTTGCATGCTTCTCTTTTAATCCTGCTGAGGTTACGGTGAAAACATTCCATGTTGTGTATTTTATTCCCATTAAATAAATCATTAAAATCTTGATAAACACAGACATAGGAGGAATATGGTGTCTCCTATTGGAAGAGGTGTTGAGTATAGAGAGAAATATGGTGTCTCCTATTGGAAGAGGTGTTGAGTACAGAGAGAAATATGGTGTCTCCTATTGGAAGAGGTGTTGAGTACAGAGAGAAATATGGTGTCTCTTGTTGCCCAAGAAGAGGAGGTCTTCATTGATTTTAGGTTAGAAGAGAAGTTTAATACTCAAGAGCTCCAATTTGTACCATAAAAATGTGATAATATGTAGAACCAGACAACATAGTTTAAATAAAGCCTTTAAAACTTTGAAAGTGTCTTCAAGTGCAGTTGCAAAAAAACATCAAGTGCTATGATGAAACTGGCTCTCATGAGGACCGCCACAGGATGGGAAGACCCAGAGTTACCTCTGCTGTGATGAAACTGTCTCTCATGAGGACCGCCACAGGAAAGGAAGACCCAGAGTTACCTCTGCTGTGATGAAACTGGCTCTCATGAGGACCGCCACAGGAAAGGAAGACCCAGAGTTACCTCTGCTATGATGAAACTGGCTCTCATGAGGACCGCCACAGGATGGGAAGACCCAGAGTTACCTCTGCTATGATGAAACTGGCTCTCATGAGGACCGCCACAGGATGGGAAGACCCAGAGTTACCTCTGCTGTGATGAAACTGGCTCTCATGAGGACCGCCACAGGATGGGAAGACCCAGAGTTACCTCTGCTGTGATGAAATTGGCTCTCATGAGGACCGCCACAGGATGGGAAGACCGAGAGTTACCTCTGCTGTGATGAAACTGGCTCTCATGAGGACCGCCACAGGAAAGGAAGACCCAGAGTTACCTCTGCTGTGATGAAACTGGCTCTCATGAGGACCGCCACAGGAAAGGAAGACCCAGAGTTACCTCTGCTGTGATGAAACTGGCTCTCATGAGGACCGCCACAGGAAAGGAGGACCCAGAGTTACCTCTGCTGTGATGAAACTGGCTCTCATGAGGACCGCCACAGGAAGACCCAGAGTTACCTCTGCTGCAGTAGAGAGCCATGATGAAACTGGCTCTCATGAGGACCGCCACAGGATGGGAAGACTAAGAGTTACCTCTGCTGCAGTAGAGAGCCATGATGAAACTGGCTCTCATGAGGACCGCCACAGGATGGGAAGACCCAGAGTTACCTCTGCTGCAGTAGAGGATAAGATCATTAGATTTACCAGCCTCAGAAATAGCTTCACAGAGTTCAAGTAACAGGCACATCTCAACATCAACTGTTCAGAGGAGACTGCGTGAATCAGGCCTTCATGGTCAAATTGCTACAGAAGAAACCACTACTAAAGGAAACTAATAATAAGAAGAGACTTGCTTGGGCCAAAAAAAACAAGCAAAAGACATTAGACCGGTGGAAATTTGTTCTTTGGTCTGGAGTCCAAATTTGAGATTTTTTTGTTCCAACCACCATGTCTTCGTGAGATGTTGTGTGGGTGAACGGATGATCTCCGTATGTGTATTTCACACCGTAAAGCATGGAGGAGGAGGTATTATGGTGTGGGGTTGCTTTTCTGTTGACACTGTCTGTGATTTATTTAGAATTCAAGGCACACTTAACCAGCATGGCTACCACAGCATTCTGCAGCGATACGCCATCCCATCTGATTTGGGCTTTGTGGGACTATCATTTGTTTTTCAAATTGACAATGACCCAACACACCTCCAGGCTGTGTAATGACTATTTTACCAAGGAGAGTGATGGAGTGTTGCATCAGATGACCTGGCCTCCACAAACCCCTGACCTCAACCAAATTGAGATGGTTTGGGATGAGTTGAACCGCAGAGTGAAGGAAAAGCAGTCAACAAGTGCTTAGCATATGTGGGAACTCATTCAAGACTGTTGGAAAAGCATTCCAGGTGAAGCTGGTTGAGAGAATGCCAAGAGTGTGCAAAGCTGTCATCAAGGCAAAGGGTGGCTATTTGAAGAATCTTAAATATATTTTGATTTGTTTAACACTTTTTTGGTTACTACATGATTCCATATGTGTTATTTCATAGTTTTGATGTCTTCACTATTATTTTACAATGTAGAAAACTTTGCAATTAACAATAAACCCCTGAATGAGTAGTTGTGTCCAAACTTTTGACTGGTACTGTAAAAACAGGATGTTTCATGGGGAAATAGTAAAAATAAAGAAAAACCCTTGAAAGAGTAGGTGTTTAAAAACTTTTGACTGGTAGTGTATATATGACATGAGTAATGCAAGATATGTAAACATTAAGTGAATGAGATACCGTAGAATAGTATAGAACAGAGTATGTACTTATGAGATGAGTAATGCCAGGTATGTAAACATTATTAAAGTGACTAGTTTCCATTCCTTAAAGTGGCCAGTGATTTCTAGTCTATGCATATAGGCAGAAGCTTCTAATGTGCTAGTGATGGCTGTTTAACAGTCTGATGGCCTTGAGATAGAAGCTGTTTTTCAGTCTCTCGGTCCCAGCTTTGATGCACCGATATCGACCTCGCCTTCTGGATGATAACGGGGTGAACAGGCAGTGGCTTGGGTGGTTGATATCCTTGATGATATTTTTGGCCTTCCTGTGACATTGGGTGCTGTAGGTGTCCTGGAGGGCAGGTAGTTTTCCCCAGGTAATGCGTTGGGCAGACCGCACCACCCTCTGGAGAGCTTTGCGGTTGAGGGTGGTGCAGTTGCCGTACCAGGCGGTGATACAGCCCAACAGGATGCTTTCAATGGTGCATCTGTAAAAGTTTGTGAGGGTTTTAGGTGACAAGCCAAATTTCTTTAGCCTCCTGAAGTTGAAGAGGCTCTGTTGCACCTTCTTCACCACACTGTCTGTTTGGATGGTCTATTTCAGTTTGTCAATGATGTGTATGCCAAGGAACTTGAAGCTTTCTACCTTCTTGACTGCGGTCCCATCGATGTGGATAGGGGGGCGCACCCTCCGCTGTTCCGGAAGTCCACGATCATCTATTTTGTTTTGTTGACGGTGAGTGAGAGGTTTTTTTCCAGGCACCACACTCAAACTTGATGATTGAGTTGGAGGCGTGCTTGGCCATACAGTCATGGGTGAACAGGGAGTACAGGAGGGGGCTAAGCACGCACCCTTGTGGGGCCCCATTGTTGAGGATCAGCGGAGTGGAGGTGATGTTTCCTACGTTCAACACCTGGGGGCGGCCCATCTGGAAGTCCAGGACCCAGCTGCACAGGGTGGGGTCCAGACCCAAGGCCTCAAACTTAATAATGAGATTGGAGGGTACTATGGTGTTGAATGCTGAGCTATAGTCAATAAACAGCATTCTTACGTAGGTATTCTTCTTGTCCAGATGGGATAGGGCAGTGTGCAGAGTGATGGCGATTGCATCGTCTGTGGATCTATTGGGGGGGGGGGGGGGGTAAGCAAATTGAAGTGGGTCTAGGGTTGCAGGTAAGGTAGAGGTGATATGATCCTTGACTAGTCTCTCAAAGTACTTCATGATGACAGAGGCGAGTGCTAGTGTGATAGTCATTAAGTTCAGTTACCTTTGCCTTCTTGGGTACAGGAACATTGGTGGCCATATTGAAGCATGTGAGGACAGCAGACTAGGATAGGGAGAGATTGAATATGCCCATAAACACACCAGCCAGCTGGTCTGCGCATGCTCTGAGGACCCGGCTTGGGATGCCGTCTGGGCCGGCAGCCTTGCGAGGGTTAACACGTTTAAATGTTTTGCCTGTCCGGAAGCAAGACGTCAGTCTCGGTGACGTGGCTGGTTTTCAGTTTGTAGTCCATGATTGTCTGTAGACCCTGCCACATACATCTCGTGTCTGAGCCGTTGAATTGTGACTCTACTTTATCTCTATACTGACGTTTAGCTTGTTTTATTGCCTTGTTTTATTGCCTTGTTTATATTCTGCCATATTACCAGTCGCCTTGCCATGGTTAAAGGCGATAGTTTGCGCTTTCAGTTTCGCACGAATGCTACCATCTATCCACGGTTTCTGGTTAGGGTAGGTTTTAGTCACAGTGGGTTCTACATCTCCTATACACTTCCTTATAAACTCAGTCACCGTATCTGTGTATGCGCCTAGATTATTTTGGCAAGCTACCCGGAACATATCCCAGTCCACATGATCAAAACAATCCTGAAGCATGGATTCCGATTGGTCAGGCCAGCGTTGAATAGTACGAACCACGGTTACTTCCTGTTTGAGTTTCTGCCTATAGGACGGGAGGAGCAAGATGGAGTCATGGTCAGATTTGCCAAAAGGAGGGCGGGGGAGGGCCTTGTAAGCATTCTTGAAGTTTGAATAGCAATGGTCGAGAGTCTTCGTAGCGCGAGTAGTACAGTCAATATGTTGATAGAACTTGGGCAGTTCTCAGATTTGCTTTGTTAAAAATCTCCGGCTACAATAAATGCATCCTCAGGATATGTGGTTTCAGGTTTGCATAAAGTCCAGTGAAGTTCTTTGAGTGCCGTCGAGATATCAGCTTGAGGTGGGATGTAAAGATGACGGAGGAGAATTATCTTGGGAGATAATATGGTCGCACACTTTAAACCCCCTATGCTCCTTTGAGGCCCCTCTTTCAAAGACACTGAGATGTCTGTTTGCAAACATAATGGTCAACTGGATATTTTTATACATGACTAAGCATGATGGGATGGAATCACCTTCTTTCTAAGTACTTTTGTTTCCCTCATTTACTTCAGTGTTTCCATTATGTTGACTTGTATTTCTATACAGAGGAAAGAATATGCACCAGTTTGAAAGTCATGGTAACCTCGTTAATGTGTAATACCACAGCAGTATGTAACCTAGGTGACCCAGAACTCTAAAGTGAAAATACTTCACCACATCAACAGTTCACATTGAGAGGGGGGGGTGGGGGGGGGGTTCACGGGGGGGGGGGGGGGCACAGTAGCCTCGAGGTCAGAGTGTTGGGCCGAAAGGTTGCTGGTTTGAATAGTTTTTAAAAAAAAAATCTATAATCTGTCGATGTTTGCTCCAAGGGTGCTGTACAAGCAGGAAGGAATAGATACACTAAACTACCAGCAGGGGGCACTGCTGTAACACTATATATCTCATTTAACGAGGCAAGTCAGTTACGAACAAATTCTTGTTCAGTGACGGCCTACCGGGGAACAGTGGGTTAACTGCCTTGTTCAGGGGCAGAACGACAGGTTCTGTCAGATCGGGGATTCGATCCAGGAAACTTCCAGTATATTTGAATATGTGTTAGTAAAAGACAACAGGGTTAAAGAACGAAAATCGTTTTTTGTTACATTGCATTTTTATTGATATTTTAATCCATCAATTTCATCAAGTGCACATTTTTGAGTGTTTAAACCCTCACCCACCCAGCAATCTGACATTACAGAAAATCTATGATAAAAATTGTACCAACAAAAAGCAAAAACAAGATATTGATCTTTTAATACGTCAATGAGGTAAAGTCCTATTTCCTGTGCAGTCACAGCAAGCATCATGCTTAATAAGTACACAACTATCAATTGTGCCGTTTTACTTTTTCTTATAACAGTGTACAAAAAACAGATTGCATTCCAACTTAACAATTTAGATTATGCAACTTTTCCATGACTACAAATCTACAGATGGGTATATTCATCATTCTGGGTCCCCTAATTTAACCTAATATCTGCCCCTTTAGGGATTACAAACATGGGGTACAGAGGTTCACTGAATTTGGTGTTGAAAGAGTAAACACGATTTACTGCATTAACTAAGTTAATTTTACGTATATTTACTACAGTACTCGATACATTACCGTACACAGCAAGGATTCCAGAGTCACAGTCTAAATACACATGAATGCTGCTAAGAGAGTTGTTACCAGTGGTTATGGTATGAACTGTCTCACCTGAATTTGCATATAGCGTAGTCTGAGAGGTGGAAAACCGTATGTGCCAACTCTCCTTCATTTCGCCAGCGTTTTCCTTGTACATCACCCCAACCTCACAATACGAGTCCTCCTGTGATCCACTGGGAAGATTCTTAAAGTGCACTTGCCAGTAGTGACAGCCTCTACTGAAGCCTTGAGCACCCCTCACCATTTCACTCCGTTTGAGTCGCTCTGGGTGCAGGGTGTGGGGCTGGATGTGTGGGTATGTGTTCCTAGCACTGGTCATGTCCAGAGATAGCCAGATATGTCTCCCGACAGAATTGGGATCCAAGGTGATGGTCTTTTCATCTGTTGATTCAGTCAAGAATACTTAAAAACAGTCATCGTTAATGGTAATATTGAATATGCTATGGTAAAACACTATTTGGAAGGCAAACACGGCCCACCGTCCTCTTTATGCTTTTGTGGGTCTAGAACAGGTCACACCTATCAGAGGGGGTAACCTCCCTAAAATACTCTCATCCTTGAGGTCCAAGTGATGATTTCTCATTCAGACCTTTTTTTTTAATAGATTATATAGCTGCACTGTATTTTTAATGCTTATACAATATGTATAATTTCCTACATTCAATCACAATCTTTCTATCCAGATGTTTATTTTTCTATTCCCAAAAACATCTATTTTTGTAGGCATTACTGTGCAATAGGAACTAAATGCACCACAATTCTCAAATGTGTGATATGTGTGTGTGTACACACACACACACACACACACACACACACACACACACACACACACACACACACACACACACACACACACACACACACACACACACACACACACACACACACACACACACACACATATATATAGTAACAATAATTTGTTCACTAATGTTTTTATTACCACTATGTACCACCTTCACACAGGTGAGGCAATTGTAATTATCACCTAGGCACCTGCATATAAAAATACAACAGTTTTGGCACATCTTTAGATGCTCTGATGAAGGCGTAACTTCCCAAATGCGTCTGCCTGCCCGGCCCCCCAAAAAAAGAAACACTGAAATTAGTTAACGCCTTTAAGTTAAAAACAATAATTGTTTTACTATTTTGAGTATCACAATTTCCAAATGTTCTAGAAATTAGGATTTAATTCGAGGTCAGTGTCAGATATGACAGAGCATAAAACCAGAACTGTTGTGCAAGATCTATTGTGGAGTGTTTACCCACTCTTAACAGTTTGATTAGTGTTGTGTGTCAACTGTACACAATAGGCTCTGATATCAGATATTGTGTATGTCTAGTACTGAACCATTAGACTACATGGACGTATTGCTCAATACCAGAGACTTTCACAGTGAATATAACATACATGTTAAAATCAAATCAGATTCATTATACTTACATTGTTTCAGTGTTGACAGTGAACACCGACAGGCTGTGGGATCTACACGTAAAGCTGTCCTAGCGCCAGAACCTTGGTCTGTGGATCGAAGAAAATAGTCATGGAAGACAATAATGTTTTTATGAATAGCTGCAGTTTGTCTTCCTGAATTACTGGAAATAGTCTAATCACACGGTACTTATTAAATGAATGTACTGACCCTTCCAGATCCTGTCAATCTCCTTGTGGAGCCTCTCTTTGAGTTCTCCTGCCTGAACAAGTCTCTCCTCTTGGTCCAGACTGACACAGTATGGAGATGCATCAACTGAGCCTTTCTGCAGGGCATTGTAATCCTGAAAACAGGAGGATATTTAGCCACTCTTGGAGGACAATGGAAGTTGATCCTAGAACTGCTGTGTTGTCATTAAAAACCAACATGTTTCAGCTTGTGGCCTTCATCAGGGTTTTACAGACAATCCTGAAAATAATATATATATATATATATATATAAATATATATATATATGACACCAGTAAGGCAGACGTCAGCTCAAAGTCCACTTTGACCATTTGGGCTCAAGTTGATAAATATTTGTTGAAACAAAGTGTAAATTCACCTGAAGCAACCTCCCAGGTTCTTCACCCTGCAATGCCAGCTCCATCCCAGTGACCTCATCCTCCAAGCTCTTGAATCTCTTCTCCATCTTCTGAACCTCACTCTCTGTTTTCAGCAGCATCTCTTTCTCTTTCTCCTCCATTGAGGCCATCAGTTGTTTCTGCTCCTCTGTGATGGCTGAGATCAGCATGATGAAATTTGTCTGCTGTTCTTGTTTCTGTAGACTGGCAGAGATCTGACAGGAAGAGGTGTCGGAACAAAAAAGACATGACACAGTGGATGTTTTCTAGTGTTTGTTTTCTTGCTCTTGTTTTAGTTCATCTTCCTCCCAATAACCAGTTTTATATGTTACAGAGGCTTCCTATTACATATGAAATGGCCTCGTAATCATATTCTAGAATAGAATCAGAGGGTTTGTAGATGGAAAGAACTCTGTAACCATGACATTTCACTGTGGCTCAACTCATCCACAGTCTTTTTCATATAAATACATTAAACCTTAGCTAGGTTTCCATCCAAATGGCGACATTCATCTTTGCCGACGAGTCGTAGTGGGAAAACCACACAACACGTCCTCGCTTGACTCCAAGTTTACTTCGATATGAAGGTTATTATATCAATATTTGCGCATATATAAAAAAAAAAAAGTTT
The DNA here is from genome assembly GCF_045791955.1 of Oncorhynchus clarkii lewisi. Classification (NCBI taxonomy): domain Eukaryota; kingdom Metazoa; phylum Chordata; class Actinopteri; order Salmoniformes; family Salmonidae; genus Oncorhynchus; species Oncorhynchus clarkii. The sequence goes on from NC_092149.1 coordinate 82,796,324, forward strand.
CCACCGATATTTCTAGCATAATTCATTTTACCGACACAAAAAAACATCCCACCTTCTCTGAAGCATTTAGTTTTTGTCGACATTTGGAAAGTTTACAACAACAAAAAAACGGTTTCCATCAGGCCTGTCATTAAAACATTTATCCAACATGTACTTTACTCACTAAGAGGTTGGATGGAAACCTGGTTAGTACCGTACCTTGAATGACTCCATGGTGTTCTTGGCTTTGAGAATCTCCGTCTTTACCGTGCACACATTGTTCTTTTTGGCAAGCAGCTCTTTCAGCACTCTCTGCTGTAAATTCAGGGCATTTTATTTACACGCACAGAGATACTGCCGTTTAAAGTTACAGTAGACATTATACTCTAGAGTAATTATTGGTCATTATTCATACTCATTTCTCTCCTTACCTTGATTTGGGGGATCTGTTCCTCTGCAGGTGTGGTTTTGTGGGTCTTATGACCCAGAGAGTCACATTGAGCGCAGATCAGAGCCTTATCATCCAGGCAGAACAGAGACAGAGGTTGACCATGTTCACCACATAATGTGTTCACATCCCTTGGCTGGGCCAGTTCTTCAACTATAGATGTACACTTCCCTGCCATTTTCCTGGGAAGAATGGAGATTTTCGCTGGTTTACGATGTGGCTCCGCCAATCTGAGAGTGTTGGACAGGGCGTCTAGAACATGGTTCATGGCCAGCTCAGGTCTCTCAGCGAACCTTCTCATACACAGAGGGCAGCTGCACTCCCCTTTGTTCCAGTAGGACTGTATGCATCCCTGGCAGAAGTTGTGTCCACAGGGAATAGTGACGGGGTTGGAGAAGACATCGAGACAGACAGAGCAGATAAAATGCTCCCGAGATAAACCACCCGTGGCCATTTTGTTTCGACGCGGGAGCAGGAAGAATGAGTGGCAAGTCTGTACAGGATGCGTGGGTTTGGTAATAGGGTGTTGCCCGGATTCTTTCAACATATCAGTGAAATATCTACCAGGCCCTGGAAAGCCTCTTTTTGTTTTGCAGGGTGGAGTCCATGGACCTGTCATGGGATTGGATGCCTTCTTCTTCCTTGGTATTATGACGTTCGCACATGTTGTTTGTGCGCGTCGCAGCGTTAGTGCGTGTTCAATCACATTACATTTGTGATACAAAAATTAAAAAGGGATAAAAAATAATAATAATTGCACCAACAACCAACCTTACTCCAATATAACACTATTACAACCAAAACAAGGTTTATGAAATGGTATATACAGCGCATTCAGAAAGTACTCAAACCCCTTGACTTTTTCCACATTTTGTTACATTACAGCCTTATTCTATAATGGATTTTTTTTTATCCTCATCAATCTACACACAATACCACATAATGACAAAGCAAAAATGTTCCGAGAGAACAGTCGATGTTCCAAGGAGACAGTCGATGTTCCAAGAAGCCAGTCGATGTTCCGAGAGAACAGTCGATGTTCCAAGAAGACAGTCGATGTTCCAAGAGAACAGTCGATGTTCCGAGAGAACAGTCGATGTTCCAAGAAGCCAGTCGATGTTCCAAGAAGACAGTCGATGTTCCAAGAAGAAAGTCGATTTTCCAAGAAGACAGTCGATGTTCCAAGAAGACAGTCGATGTTCCGAGAGAACAGTCGATGTTCCAAGAAGACAGTCGATGTTCCGAGAAGACAGTCGATGTTCCAAGAAGACAGTCGATGTTCCAAGAAGACAGTCGATTTTCCAAGAAGTCAGTCGATGTTCCAAGAAGGCAGTCGATTTTCCAAGAAGACAGTCGATGTTCCAAGAGAACAGTCGATGTTCCAAGAAGACAGTCGATGTTCCAAGAAGACAGTCGATGTTCCAAGAAGACAGTCGATGTTCCAAGAAGTCAGTCGATGTTCCAAGAAGACAGTCGATGTTCCAAGAAGACAGTCGATGTTCCAAGAGAACAGTCGATGTTCCAAGAAGACAGTCGATGTTCCAAGAGAACAGTCGATGTTCCAAGGAGACAGTCGATGTTCCAAGAAGACAGTCGATGTTCCGAGAGAACAGTCGATGTTCCAAGAAGACAGTCGATGTTCCAAGAGAACAGTCGATGTTCCAAGAAGACAGTCGATGTTCCAAGAAGAGAGTCGATGTTCCAAGAAGACAGTCGATGTTCCGAGAGAACAGTCGATGTTCCAAGGAGAACAGTCGATGTTCCAAGAAGACAGTCGATTTTCCAAGAAGACAGTCGATGTTCCAAGAAGACAGTCGATGTTCCAAGAAGACAGTCGATGTTCCAAGAGAACAGTCGATGTTCCAAGAAGACAGTCGATGTTCCGAGAGAACAGTCGATGTTCCAAGGAGCCAGTTGATGTTCCAAGAAGACAGTCGATGTTCCAAGAGAACAGTCGATGTTCCAAGAAGTCAGTCGATGTTCCAAGAAGACAGTCGATGTTCCAAGAAGACAGTCGATGTTCCAAGAAGACAGTCGATGTTCCAAGAAGACAGTCGATGTTCCAAGAAGACAGTCGATGTTCCAAGAGAACAGTCGATGTTCCAAGAAGACAGTCGATGTTCCAAGAAGACAGTCGATGTTCCGAGAGAACAGTCGATGTTCCAAGAAGACAGTCGATGTTCCAAGAAGACAGTCGATGTTCCAAGAAGCCAGTCGATGTTCCAAGAAGACAGTCGATTTTCCAAGAAGACAGTCAATGTTCCAAGAAGACAGTCAATGTTCCAAGAAGACAGTCGATGTTCCAAGAGAACAGTCGATGTTCCAAGAAGACAGTCGATGTTCCAAGAAGACAGTCGATGTTCCAAGAAGACAGTCGATGTTCCGAGAGAACAGTCGATGTTCCAAGGAGCCAGTCGATGTTCCAAGAAGACAGTCGATGTTCCAAGAGAACAGTCGATGTTCCAAGAAGACAGTCGATGTTCCAAGAAGACAGTCGATGTTCCAAGAAGACAGTCGATGTTCCAAGAAGACAGTCGATGTTCCAAGAAGAGAGTCGATGTTCCAAGAAGACAGTCGATGTTCCAAGAAGACAGTCGATTTTCCAAGAAGACAGTCGATGGTCCAAGAAGACAGTCGATGTTCCAAGAGAACAGTCGATGTTCCAAGAAGACAGTCGATTTTCCAAGAAGACATTCGATGTTCCAAGAAGACAGTCGATTTTCCAAGAAGACAGTCGATGTTCCAAGAAGACAGTCGATTTTCCAAGAAGACAGTCGATGTTCCAAGAAGACAGTCGATTTTCCAAGAAGACAGTCGATGTTCCAAGAAGACAGTCGATGTTCCAAGAAGACAGTCGATGGTCCAAGAAGACAGTCGATGTTCCAAGAAGCCAGTCGATGTTCCAAGAAGACAGTCGATGTTCCGAGAGAACAGTCGATGTTCCAAGAAGACAGTCAATGTTCCAAGAAGACAGTCGATGTTCCAAGAAGACAGTCGATGTTCCAAGAAGACAGTCGATGTTCCAAGAAGACAGTCGATGTTCCGAGAGAACAGTCGATGTTCCAAGAAGACAGTCGATGTTCCAAGAGAACAGTCGATGTTCCAAGAAGGCAGTAGAGTTTTGACCTAAATCTACTTGGACATCAAATCAAAATTTAAATCCAATTTTATTAGTCAAATGCAACGAATACAACAGACCTTAGAGTGAAATGCTTACTTACGAGCCCCTAACCAACAGTGCAGTTTAAAAAAAATACGGATAAGAATAAGAGATAAAAGTAACAAGTAATTAAAGAGCAGCATTAAAAAATAACAATATATACAGGGGGGTGCCGGTACAGAGTATATGTGCGGGGGCACCGGTTAGTTGAGGTAGTATGTACATGTAGGTAGAGTTGTGTCCCCAATCACTGCCCTGGGGGATTGGGATATATTTTGTTTTAGACCAGAGGAAAGAGTGCCCCCTACTGGCCCTCCAACAGCATCTGGTCTCCCATCCAGGAACTGACCAGGACCAACCCTGCTTAGCTTCAGAAGCAAGCCAGCAGTGGTATGCAGGGTGGTATGCTGGGTGGTATGCTGGGTGGTATGCAGGGTGGTACGCAGGGTGGTACGCAGGGTGGTACGCAGGGTGGTACGCAGGGTGGTACGCTGGGTGGTATGCAGGGTGGTATGCTGGGTGGTATGCTGGGTGGTATGCAGGGTGGTATGCTGGGTGGTATGCTGGCTGGTATGCAGGGTGGTATGCAGGGTGGTATGCAGGCTGGTATGTAGGGTGGTATGCTGGCTGGTATGCAGATTGGTATGCTGGGTGGTATGCTGGCTGGTATGCAGGGTGGTATGCTGGGTGGTATGCAAGGTGGTATGCAGGGTGGTATGCTGCTGGCAATGTCACCATGTAGCTAATAGAACAGTAAAAACAAATTCTCCATCGTCAAATTCGTGTTCATGAGAGGATCACTTGAAGCCATTGCTTCTGGTCAGTACTTTCAATTTTACCCAAAGGTTTGTGTTGTTAGTGTCTGCCTCCTTTAAAAAAAAAAGCCCGCCTTGGGGGACAGACTGGGGCCAGAAGACAAAACACAAGTTGTAGTCTTTCAGAGACCGGATTATTTTTTGTTGTTGTAATGAATCCACCAATAGGAACATTGCTGAAAGACATCCGATGGAACAAGGACAACCATATCTACACTCACAAACACCTGTAGTGCAATCAGTATAACACAAAGCCTTTTGCGAAATGCTACAAAGCAGGACCGCCCCCACCGGAAGCCGTCATAGGGTGTATCATTCAGCGCGTGAAGTCCAGACCTGCCTTCCTCTTGGGCAATTATGTATGAAACATCTCGCTGTCCTAGAAATGCCCTGGTTCAACGTAACTTAATGGAAATGACGTGGAAACAACGTTGATTCTCAACCAGTGTGTGCCCAGTGGGCATTTATAGTGTCCTTCTGGTCTCTCTCCTGCACTGTGAACTATTGTGGCTTCTCTCTGTCAAAACTTTTTTTTAACCCCTCCCCTGACACATCCCCCAATGTCATGATGACTCCTCATGGGGAGGAGTGGTGTCACTACAAAGGACACAAAGGCCTCAATTAATCTAATCAAATCAAATCAATTTATATAGCCCTCCGTACATCAGCTGATATCTCAAAGTGCTGTACAGACACCCAGCCTAAAACCCCAAACAGCAAGCAATGCAGGTGTAGAAGCACAGTGGCTAGGAAAAACTCCCTAGAAAGGCCAAAACCTAGGAAGAAACCTAGAGAGGAACCAGGCTATGAGGGGTGGCCAGTCCTCTTCTGGCTGTGCCGGGTGGAGATTATAACAGAACATGGCCAAGATGTTCAAATGTTCATAAATGACCAGCATGGTCAAATAATAATCACAGTAGTTGTCGAGAGTGCAGCAAGTCAGCACCTCAGGAGTAAATGTCAGTTGGCTTTTCATAGCTGATCATTAGGAGTATCTCTCTCTACTCTCTAGAAAGTTGAAAACAGCAGGTCTGGGACAGGTAGCAAGTCCGGTGAACAGGTCAGGGTTCCATAGCCGCAGGCTGAACAGTTGAAACTGGAGCAGCAGCATGGCCAGGTGGTCTGGGGACAGCAAAAGATAAGATAAGAAAACACAACACCGGTTCATGTCCCAACTGTTCAGCTGCAGAAACTACAGACCCCCCCCCCCCCCCCTTATTCTTATCCATATTTTTTTGGAAACTGTATTTCTGGTTAGGGGCTCGTAAGTAACCATTTCACTGTAAAATGTGATTTGTATTGGTAGTGACATGACTATTTATACAACAAAGAGCAGCTATTGGAGAGTCTGATTTTGAAAGTAAAGCAAATCCTCCACTTAGTTTGACTTTTTTGACAAGCCACTGTACATTACTTGATATCTATAGTCACTTTTCTATAAGCAAAGAGTGATTGATTGCCATGCTGTGATTGGTAAGCACGCCTCCTTGGTACAATGTAGCGACGTTGTTGTAGCGTTGCTAAATGGAAACTGATAACTTTACCATTGAGGTGAGCAAAATGAAACATTTCTACGAGTCATTCAGTTCATTCAAAACATTTATGCCCTGTTGTTGCCATAAAGCACCTGGCTGTTGAATAGATGAAGAGACACTGCATCAGTGCTAGCTACGTAACACTAGCTAGCATTCTAATTTCCGCTAGCTAACTAGATGAACAGCAAACCTTGTCATAATTAATGATAATTAATACAATATTTCACTAAATATCTGTTTAGAGTTCGCAGTGTAGGTTTTACGTGCTACTCATATGACTAGCTTGAAGCTTGTAGTCTTGCATGCTGACCATCGTCCGCGCGCCACCTGAACCAGACGCAATCAGGACATGCAGGTTGAATTACCTCTGAACCAACTATATTAATTTGGTGACAGGTCGAAAAGCATTTGTAATTTATGGCAATTTAGCTAGCTGTTACCACAATTCATCTTTCAATCACCCACATGGGTATATGCTCCTAAAAACCAATGAGGAGATGGGAGAGGCGGGACTTGCAGAACATTAAGCATCACAAATGTGTGGGTGCAATGATTGAATAACAAGTATGTGTCAATTTATTTTGCAACACTCGCGCACCCGCAAGCAACGCGAGCTGTGTGGTCAGCATGTTAGCTAACTAACAGTAGCAATCTTAGCTAGTCAAGTAGGCAGCTGATAACAGCAAACATCTATAGCTAGCTCACATTAGCTGGCGCCTATAGGCTACTTTTTAGTTATCATTTAATCAAAAAAGTTTTTGGGAGCCTTTCCATCTACCAGAAGATGGTTGTCATTACATTAGCATCGTCGCTAAAGGCTCCACAAAGTGGTCGAAAAATGCGCACACCCGCATTCGTGAGCAGTTGCTATTTCAGAGAGTTGAAAGTTGACGACTCAATTTGCCCCCCTCAACAATATACCGTGATTAATTTTTTCCCCCACTCTAAAGCACCAGGCTGCTACTGGCTTTCTGTGTCTTTGCATCACACAGTGCTACTCATTTCCTCATTTTATGATTGGATCCCCCCCATTAATTATGCTTTTGGTTTGGCCCAGTCCTCAGTAGCTGTGGGTTTGCAGAGGGGAAAAAAAGTTGAGCAAGGCTTGTAAGGAGAACTGAGATGCACAATATCCCCTCTCTTTCCTCTCTCTTCTTAATAACAAACCCTAAAATCTATGAGTTAACTTGGAACTTCCAGAACCAACGTTTAGTTTTTATTTCAATTTGAGAATCTACAATAGTAATTGACTTCATTGCATTGTGACATTGCACAACAGTAAACTGGTTTATTTCTCCTTTCTTATTCAGTCTTCTTGGTTTCAATATGGAAGGGATCCAGGTGTTTTTACTGTTTCTTGATGAGTAATTAACTACAATGCCTTCAGAAAGTATTCACACCCCTTGACTGTTTCCAGATATTGTTGTTGCAGCCTGAATTTAAAATGGATGACATTTGGATTTTGCGTCACTGCTCTACACACAATAGCCCATAATGTCAAAGTGGAATTACGTTTTATAAATGTTTATAAAATGAATTAAAAGTGAAAAGCTCAAATGTCTTGAGTCAATACGTTTTCAACCGTTTTGTTATGGCAAGCCTAAATAGGTTTGGAAGTAAACATGTGCATGGACTCGCTCCGTGGGGCGGCAGGGTAGCCTAGTGGTTAGAGCATTGGGCCGGTAACCGGAAGGTTGCAAGTTCAAATCCCCGAGCCGACAATGTACAAATCTGTCGTTCTGCCCCTGAACAGGCAGTTAACCCACCGTCATTGAAAATAAGAATTTGTTCTTAACTGACTTGCCTGGTAAAATAAAAAGTGTGCAATACTAGTGTTTACAATGACTTTTCTTAAACTACTACTACATCTCTGGGTTACTACTACTACTGGGTTACTACATGTTTTATTTCATAGTTTTGATGTCTTCACTATTATTCTACAATGTAGAAAATAGTACAAATAAAGAAAATCCCTTGAATGAGTAGACGTGTCCAAACTTTTGACTGGTACAGTATATTGTATAACTCCCAGTAATTGATTGGGTAAAACACCAATGCTTGGGCATCACTGTTCTTTCTTCAGGGTTACAACACTTAACCTTAACCTCCCACATTCACCATGATAATGTTCCCCTTCACACTTGGCACATCTTTTCTTTCATTTACACCGAACAGCTACTGTCACGTTCTGACCATAGTTCTTGTGTGTTTTGCTTGTTTTAGTGTTGGTCAGGACGTGAGCTGGGTGGGCATTCTATGTTGTGTGTCTAGTTTGTCTGTTTCTGTGTTTGGGCCTGATATGGTTCTCAATCAGAGGCAGGTGTTAGTCATTGTCTCTGATTGGAAACCATATTTAGGTAGCCTGTTTTGTGTTGGGTTTTGCGGGTGATTATTTCCGTGTTTGTTTCACCACACAGGACTGTTTTGGGTTTTCACATTTATTGTTTTGTATATTTGTAGTGTTTCTCGGTATTCGTCTTTATTAAAGATGTTTAACCCTAACCACGCTGCGTTTTGGTCCGCCTCTCCTTCCCAGGAAGAAAGCCGTTACAGCTACATGTCTCATTCTTTGATATCTAAAACACTGCAATGGGTATGGGACAAATTATATGATATTGAAGAAATCAATAAGGAATCCTATCTGCTGCCGCTTTGAAGGAGCAGGACACTAATCCGGACACTTATAAGAAATCCCGCTACGCCCTCAGACGAACCATCGAACAGGCAAAGCGTCAGGACTAAGATTGAATTCTACTACACCGCAGTAGTGTGAAGTACTTAAGTAAAAATACTTTAAAGTACTACTTAAGTCATTTTTTTGGGGCATCTGTACTTTACCATTTATATTTTTTGACTACTTTTACTTCACTACATTCCTAAAGAAAATATTATACTTTTTACTTCATACATTTTTCCCTGACACACAAAAGTACTTGTTACATTTTGAATGCTTAGCAGAACAGGAAATTGTGAAATTCACACACTTATCAAGAGGACACGTGGTCATCCCTACTGCCTATGTTCTGCCGAACTCACTAAACACAAATGCATCTTTTGTATATAATGTCTGAGTGTTGGAGTGTGACTCTGACTCTATCCATACATTTTAAAAACAAGAAAATGGTCACGTCTGGTTTGCTTTACATAAGGAATTTGAAATGATTTATACTTTTGATACTTAAGTATATTTAAAACCAAATAATTTTAGACTTTTACTCAAGTAGTAATTTTACTGGGTGACTTTCACTTTTACTTGAGTACATTTCTATTCAGGTATCTTTACTTTTACTCAAGTATGACAATTGGGTACTTTTTCCACTGCTACACCGGCTCTGATGCTTGTCAAATGTGGCAGGGATTGCAAATTATTACAGACTGCAAAGGGAAACACAGCTGCGAGCTGCTCAGTGACGCAAGATGAGCTAAATGCCTTTTATGCTCACTTCGAGGCAAGCAACACAGAAGCATGCATGAGAGCACCAGCTGTTCCAAACGACTGTGTGATCACGCTGTCCGTAGCCGATGTGAGCAAGATCTCTTTAACAGGTCAACATTCACAAGGCTGCAGGGCCAGACGGATTACCAGGGTGCGTACCCAGATACATTGGGGTCCAGAAATGATTGGCGTCTCAGTTGTGGTTGAGATACATTGGGGTCCAGAAATGATTGGTATTTCAGTTGTGGTTGAGATACAGTGGGGTCCAGAAATGATTGGTGTTTCAGTTGTGGTTGAGATACAGTGGGGTCCAGTTGTGGTTGAGATACAGTGGGGTCCAGTTGTGGTTGAGATACAGTTGAGATACAGATACAGTGGGGTCCAAAAATGATTGGTGTTTCAGTTGTGGTTGAGATACAGTGGGGTCCAAAAATGATTGGTGTTTCAGTTGTGGTTGAGAAACAGTGGGGTCCAGTTGTGGTTGAGAAACAGTGGGGTCCAGTTGTGGTTGAGAAACAGTGGGGTCCAGTTGTGGTTGATATACAGTGGGGTCCAGTTGTGGTTGAGAAACAGTGGGGTCCAGTTGTGGTTGAGAAACAGTGGGGTCCAGTTGTGGTTGAGATACAGTGGGGTCCAGAAGTTATTGGAAACCCCCTAATGAAGATGAACAAAACAGAACAGTATAAAATAAATAATACAAATACTGAGAAATATTACATTATGTTATGCTCAGAGAAAGATATCTTTTTCTTCTTCAAATCAAATTGTATTTGTCACATGCGCCGAATACAACAGTGAAATTATTACTTACAAGCCCTTTATCAACAATGCAGTTTTAAGAAAAATACCCCCCCCCCCCCCCCCCAAATTATTATAATTTTTTATTAAAAAAAGAATAAGTAAGAAATATGAATAACAAATCATTAAAGAGCAGCAGTAAATAACAATAGCGTGGCTATATACAGGGGGTACCGGTACAGAGTCAATGTGCGGGGGCACCGGTGTCGAGGTAATTGAGGTAGTATGTACATGTAGGTAGAGTTATTAAAGTGACTATGCATAGATGATAACAACAGAGAGTAGCAGCAGCGTAGAAGAGGGTGGGAGGGGCAATGCAAATAGTCCGGGTTGCCATTTGATTCGCTGTTCAGGAGCCTTATGGCTGGGGGGGTAGAAGCTGTTTAGAAGCCTCTTGGACCTAGACTTGGAGCTCCGGTACCGCTTGTCGTGCGGTAGCAGAGAGAACAGTCTATGACTAGGGTGGCTGGAGTCTTTGACCATTTCTAGGGCCTTCCTCTGACACCGCCTGGTATTGAGGTCCAGGATATTAAAACATTTCTACAAAATCTAGGGGTCCAAATGATTCCATCCCATCTAAGACCCTCCCCTTGCGAGGATAACGACACCGAGCTTTTATCTCAAATGTTTTATGAGATTGGAGAACACTTTGGGAGGGATCTTAGACCATTCCTCTATACAGAATCTTTCCAGATCCTTGATCTCCTTCGTCTGAGCTAATGGACTGCCCTCTTCAATTCAAACCACATGCTTTCCTGGAGACAGAGATGGCCATTGCCAACGGTTGACTTTGTGATTTTGTAGTCAATTAACCTTTTCTTTTTGTTTTGATGTGTGCTTGGAGTTGTTGTCTTGCTGGAAGATCCACTTGCGGACAAATTTCTTAGCTAAAATTCCCTGGTACTTGGTCAAGTTCATGATTCTCATTGATGCTGTTGATTTTTTAACAAGGCCCCTACGACCAGCGGAAGCAAAATATCCCCATAACATCAAAGATTCCCCACCATATTTTTACAGTAGGGATGAGGTATTTTCTGCCTATGCATTGTTTTTTCAAAGGCCAAACCGACCACTGGTATGCGTGGCCAAAAGACCTCTGTTTTTGTGTCATATGACCATAGCACCGGTTTCAAGTGCCAATGTCGTTTAGCAAACTCCAGGGAGTGCTATGGTACAAATGACATGAAAATAGAGGTCATTGGCCAAGCACACCAATGGTGAGTTTGGCCTTCAAAAGAACAATGCATGTGCAGAAAATACCTAATATTAATTGGAACAAATGATCAGCAAATTCATCAGAAACAACCTTTTCACAGCCATTTCTTAAAAATAAAAAATCTCATGGGGGGGGCATGAATCACTGATGCATTTTGTTCATGTTTTATGATAATCTTGGGTATATTAATTAATTTTCTGATAAGCTCAATACATTTAGTTGATTTCATACTAAGTACAATAAAAACATTTCGGGATTCTGTGATTCCGTCTGCAACGCGGATGCATAGAGTCGTATGGCTTGTCCACTCTTTGCAATCATCGGTTTTTTCTTTGACGTACGTTCTAAAGCGCAAAGTCTGATTCTCAGCATCACTCCGTGTTACCGTGGAATTACCCAGACGTGACAATCTTGTCGCGGAGCAATCAAAGCAAAGTGACCATTGTCTTTACGATCAGAGACTTTAAAAGCCATTCTGTCGCACAGCTTGAGTTCTTTTTTGTTCTTGTTTTCAATCTCAATCACCAGAAGAGGATAAGTAATGACCTCCTGCATGGATTATGGGGCCATCTTCTTCCTCCTCCGACAAGGCCTTCAGCCATTTGCAAATTGACCGAGTTCTTTCAATCTTTCAAGGTTTTCTCAGTCTGAAGCTCAATTTAATTTGCTGCTCTCACTTCCATTGGAGGCTAAAGATTGAGCAGGATATCGCAGTGACTTTGTAAGGCTCTCCGTGTCTCTCTCTGTGTGTGTGTGTGTGTGTGCCTGTTCTACTCTGAATATGTTTGGCAATCTGCATTGTCTGTTGGAAATGAGATCCGTTTGGAGGCTCACTGACACACCCACACAATAACAGACAGGAAGAGCACATCAAGAGCTGTGTGTTGTATTGACATAATTTATCATATCTGGGCAGAGCAAGGTAGCGTTGCCCCCAGCCAGTAGCTCTGAATAAAGACTGAGGAAGAAACTCAAATAATATCTGCCATTCTGCTGTTTCATAAAACATCTCTGTCAGGGGGACAGTGGCGGGGTGACTGGCAACTCTAACAAAGGAAATAATTTGTGTAAAGGATGAAAACCGTCAAGACAGCCTACAGTACAGAATGCATAATGTCACAGTTCATTTTAGGCCGCGTTAATTAATTTGTTTTCTTTGATGCACTTATTTGATGCAGTCTTATTAAGTAGTGGTTCAAATGAACAACTGAACGATGCTACAAACCTACATCATTTAGTTGTACCCCTTATGAACTAACTCGATTTCTCTCTCTCTCTCGTGTTTTTTCCACCGGTTGGGTTAATGGATCATGATAGGAAGCAGCGGTGTCCTACCCAACCCAGGAGATGAACCATGCCTTCCACATGTGTGGAGTTTTTTTTTCTCCACCATAGCCTTCTTCATGTGCGCACACACATACACACAAAAGTATCAGTACCGGCCAGGGCAGGCACCCAGACCAGTGTTTTTGTGTTTTTCCATGATCAATACAATATCTAATAACCAGGTGCGAAGGGTGTGGGATGAAGGGTGTGGGGCGAAGGGTGGGTGGACGATGGGTGTGGGGCGAAGGGTGGGTGGACGAAGGGTGTGGGGAGAAGGGTGGGTGGACGAAGGGTGTGTGGCGAAGGGTGGGTGGACGAAGGGTGTGGACAAAGGCTGTGGGGCAAAGGGTGGGTGGACGAAGGGTGTGTGGCGAAGGGTGGGTGGACGAAGGGTGTGGACGAAGGGTGTGGGGGCGAAGGGTGTGGGACGAAGGGTGTGTGGCGAAGGGTGGGTGGACGAAGGGTGTGGACGAAGGGTGTGGGGGCGAAGGGTGTGGGACGAAGGGTGGGTGGCGAAGGGTGTGGGGCGAGGGTGGGTGGACGAAGGGTGTGTGGCGAAGGGTGTGTGGACGAAGGGTGTGAGGGCGAAGGGTGTGGGGGCGGAATTTTTTTTGTATCAGCATTACTTTAAATAATAGGTATTTACCATCCTGTTACTCTGGTTGTGTACATTGCGGTTTTCACCTAACTCTGTTCCTAATCCACCACGGCTCTCGTGTTCTTGCCCCCACCCTCTGTACTCTGAAACTCTGTTCCGAAACAACAGTCTCTCCTTAACCACTATTCTAAGAACAAACAGTTCTTAGTACTCACAAGAGAACACAGAGGACAGCATTTAGCCACCTCATCCAGTAGATATCGGTTAGGTTTGACACAATCCACAACAACTGTCTCAATAAGGAAATGTAACCAGGTTGGGCTGTATAAGGCAAGCCCCAACTCAGCATCATTGAGCTCTCACTATATCCACTCTGTGTGCATGTTGTGACGGCTCCTTTATTAATAAGTAAAATAACGATTTTATAAAATCAAGTATAACTAGATTTGGTGATTGGTTCTGGCTCTCCTCATTTGTTAATTAATATCTACCACAAGGGACAGCTATGGAGAGGGCTGCATTGGCAGGACAGGTTTGTTTGTCTTGATATCCATAAAGGTTCTATGTCAAGGATATTTGTGTGTGTTTTTGTGTAGTTTTTTGTTATTTTAAGTCGTGTGTCTCTGCTGTGACCCTGCAGGAGCTCGTCTATGGACGTTCATTGGTTTCATGATGATGTTTGGTTCCCTCATCGATTCCATCTGGATCCTGTGATCCTAGTGAGTCTGATGGCTTTCTATTTCTCTCTCCCTCTCTTTCTACATGGTTCTTTCATAGTACAGCCAAAATGACCTTCCTAGTAGTAGTAGTAGTAGTAGTAGAAGTAGTAGTAGAGGTAGTAGTAGTAGTAGTGGAGGTAGTGGTAGTAGTAGTAGTAGAGGTGGTAGTAGTAGAGGTGGTAGTAGTAGTAGTAGTGGAGGTGGTGGTAGTAGTAGTAGTAGTAGTAGTGGAGGTGGTGGTAGTAGTAGTAGTAGTGGAGGTGGTAGTAGTGGAGGTGGTAGTAGTAGTAGTAGAGGTGGTAGTAGTAGTAGTAGTGGAGGTGGTGGTAGTAGTAGTAGTAGTGGAGGTGGTGGTAGTAGTAGTAGTAGTGGAGGTGGTAGTAGTAGTAGTGGAGGTGGTAGTAGTAGTAGTAGTAGTAGTAGTAGTAGTGGTGGAGGTGGAGGTGGTAGTAGTAGTAGTAGTGGAGGTGGTAGTAGTAGTAGTAGTAGTAGTAGTGGAGGTGGTAGTAGTAGTGGAGGTGGTAGTAGTAGTAGTAGTGGAGGTGGTAGTAGTAGTAGTGGAGGTGGTGGTAGTAGTAGTAGTAGTAGTAGTAGTGGAGGTAGTAGTAGTAGTAGTAGTAGTAGTGGAGGTGGTAGTAGTAGTAGTAGTAGTAGTAGTAGTAGTGGAGGTGGTAGTAGTAGTAGTGGTAGTAGTAGTAGTAGTGGAGGTGGTGGTAGTAGTAGTAGTGGAGGTGGTGGTAGTAGTAGTAGTAGTAGTAGTGGAGGTGGTAGTAGTAGTAGTAGTAGTAGTGGAGGTGTAGTAGTAGTAGTAGTAGTAGTAGTAGTAGTAGTGGTAGTAGTAGTAGTAGTAGTAGTGGAGGTGGTAGTAGTAGTAGTAGTAGTAGTGGAGGTGGTAGTAGTAGTAGTAGTGGAGGTGGTGGTAGTAGTAGTGGAGGTGGTGGTAGTAGTAGTAGTAGTAGTGGAGGTGGTAGTAGTAGTAGTAGTAGTAGTAGTAGTAGTGGAGGTGGTAGTAGTAGTAGTAGTAGTAGTGGAGGTGGTAGTAGTAGTAGTAGTAGTAGTAGTAGTAGTGGAGGTGGTAGTACTATAGATGGTAGTAGTATTAGTAGTAGTAGTAGTTGTTGTGGAGGTGGTAGTAGTAGTAGTGGAGGTGGTAGTACTATAGATGGTAGTAGTATTAGTAGCAGTAGTAGTAGTAGTTGTTGTGGAGGTGGTAGTAGTAGTAGTAGTAGTAGTGGAGGTGGTAGTACTATAGATGGTAGTAGTATTAGTAGTAGTGGAGGTGGTAGTACTATAGATGGTTGTAGTACCGGAGGTCTCACCTCTTATCAATGCCTGCCACATGTGATCGCTTGCCTGCCCAACTCACGGCTGTCATGGTGCCTGGTACCAGACTGTCTCTTCTCCTCCCAGAGGATCCCTGATGGCTAACAGTAACATATCCTGACATAATGTAAACGTTACATTACCCTCTCTCCCTCAGTGACATGAATAAGTATATTTCATATTCTCCGAACCGAACATTACTTTAAAGAATCTAATATATAAAATATATTTTGATTCGCTCACACTTTTTTTGGCTACTACATGATTCTATGTGGTATTTCAGTGTTTTTTTGGTCTTCACTATCGTCAAAATAAAGAAACACCCTTGACTGTGTCCAAACGTTTATTAACAGCATGAAGTAATAAAAAGGATTTGACAGAAGAAATACAATCGATATAAAAAATAAATTCAATTAGTACGAGGAGAACGTATAAAGTGACAGCATATAGGTCTCAACACACTTTTACACTTAAGACATAACCATCTTTGAACATACATACAGTACACCTCAGGGAAAATGTCATTTAATTGGTTCGTAACATTACCTGCTAGCAGATACCCATGAACTTCCCGGTCATTGCACTAACGGTAGTTAGCATTGCTCAAATCCCAAAGTACCCCATTAAACATTCTAATTATTTTTTTTATACTTAGAAATAGTGTGAAATGTACAGATTTGTAATATACAGCAGTAATGTAACAAACAAAAAATCCCCAATTTAAGTCCTGGCCCAAGGACACTTTCTTACTTTTCCAGAAAACCTCAGCACTTTCCTAAAATGAATTAGAAATGTATAGCGGTTCTATTTTTAGCTGGACTACCTGATTGCACCTATTATTATCCAATGAATATCCAGATACTGGGTAGGTGTAATTACTGAGACACAAGCACCTTTCTCTGGCCCCGGTTGCAGAGCAAACTGAAATACCCACAGATGTTTACTTTATAGTAAAATAGTTTTCTTTTGATCAACAATAATGTTGGTAGCTGATGCTAAGCAAAGCCTTTGGAGTGGAAACAGTGCAATAGCCAGGCCTACTATAAAACTATTTCACTAAGCAAATCAGTTCACTAGACAACTTCTTATTTACAATGATGGCCTACCGGGGAACAGTGCCTTGCTCTGCCTTGCTCAGGGGCAGAACGACATATTTTCACCTTGTCAGCTCGGGGATTCGATCCAACACGCTAACCACTAGGCTACCTGCCGCCCCTAGTTAATGTTCTGACGCTATCAAGTTCATCTCAAACAGGATCATTCATAATGATCTAAGAAATCCAGTCCATTAGATGAGTCATAATCCTGTTCTCTGTCAGACTCAGGAATCAGGTCCTCTTCAAGGCAGATGATGGAGATGAGATCATGGCGTTCTTCACAGGGACTGGTTGTGAGGGACAGGGCCTGCTGGGGGAACACCCCTGACAGGTACTGGAAAATCAACCCAATCGTGAAAGTTGTTAGTGCTTTGTCCAGGGGTTGTAAGCTACTTGTACATCAAGGGGCCTAACGCCACAGAAACAGGAGATAGTCTCCTGCCCTATGGGCCATTCTGGCTCGCACAAGGCAACTGATGCATTTTATTTACGCAAGGGAGTCACATTAACAGATGCCTGTTAATTTTGGCACTTTTTTTTTTAGATTTAATCTAATCTGAATAATTTAGACTAAAATAAATAGATTAAATAGCATTGTCATGATTTAGTCTAGTTATTTTCAAAATCATGAAACCAGGGTCATATTAGTTAACTAAATGCCCTCTGTTTTTGTCACATCACATTTGCCTCATTAATTTTAAATTTAATTTTACCTTTATTTTACTAGGCAAGTCAGTTAAGAACAAATTCCTATTTTCAATGATGGCCTAGGAACAGTGGGTTAACTGGTCTAGGAACAGTGGGTTAACTGGTCTAGGAACAGTGGGTTAACTGCCTGTTCAGGGGCAGAACGACAGATTTGTACCTTGTCAGCTCGGGGATTCGAACTTGCAACCTTTAGGTTACTAGTCCAACGCTCTAACCACTAGGCCTATAGGCAGCCTAGTAAACCCTGCCTATAGTAAACATACAATGCCATCGGAAAGAATTCAAACCCCTCGACATATTCGTCTCGGGTATGTCTGTATCAGCTTTGCACATCTGGATTTGTGGATTTTTCTCCAATTCTTCCATGCATCTCAAGGACCATAAAAGTCAATTGGATGCACCTGAGCTCAGTTTGGAGTTTCATACCAAAGGATTGTGAATACTTAATAGTTAAGAAAATTACATCTGTATTTAATTGTCAATACATTTGCTAACATTTCTAGAAACATGTTTTCACTTTGTCATTATGGGGTATCGTGTGAAAAATAAATGTAATCCATTTAGCATTTAGGCTGTAACAACATCAAAACGTGGAATAGGTCAAGGGGTAAGAATACTTTCAGGAGACACTGTGTGTTTACTATAGGTAAAGGAGGTATTACAAACTGTGATGAGACTCAAATTTGACTCAAATGAAAAGGGCATTTAGTTGACAGGCGGGTGCCATATGAACAGACGTCGTTATCACATGAAACAACACATCTATGATCACTGTATCCGTGGAAAGACGTACCTCACAATAGTGGTCTGGTAACCGTAGTGGGGGCTGAAGGAACTGTTTGATTTTCTTATGGTGCCTGTAGATGAAGAGCATAAGGCCCACTACCAAGACACCCAACAGGATGGTAGAGGT
This sequence comes from Oncorhynchus clarkii lewisi, assembly GCF_045791955.1. NCBI lineage: Eukaryota > Metazoa > Chordata > Actinopteri > Salmoniformes > Salmonidae > Oncorhynchus > Oncorhynchus clarkii. The sequence goes on from NC_092149.1 coordinate 82,814,395, forward strand.
CACACCAATCGCCACAATCTTCTTTTTCTTTGTCCTTTCTGTACAAGAAGATAACATACATCTCACACAGAGAAATAGGGAGCGATATAGATATATCCATCTATCAATATAGATTCATATAGATACAGTTGAAGTCGGAAGTTTACATACACTTAGTCATTAAAACTCATTATTCAACCACTTCACAAATTTCTTATTAACAAACTATAGTTTTGGCAAGTCGGTTAGGACATCTACTTTGTGCATGACACAAATAATCTTTCCAACAATTGTTAACAGACAGATTATTTAACTTGTAATTCACTGTATCACAATTCCAGTGGGTCAGAAGTTTACATACACTAAGTTGAATGTGGAGGAATCGCGTTCAGCAAGGATGAAGCCACTGCTCCAAAACCGCCATAAAAAAGCCAGACTACGGTTTACAACTGCACATGGGGACAAAGATCGTACTTTTTGGAGAAATGTCCTCTGGTCTGATGAAACAAAAAATAGAACTGTTTGGCCATAATGTCCATCGTTATGTTTGGAGGAAAAAGGGGGAGGCTTGCAAGCCGAAGAACACCATTGGCCCAGCGTCGTCCAGGTTAGGGGATGTCCTTGTCCCATTACGCACTACTGACTCCTGTGGCGGGCCGGGCACAGTGCATGCTGACACGGTTGCCAGGTGTTTCCTTCGATGCGGCTGGCTTCCGGGTTATGTGGGCATTGTGTCAAGAAGCAGTGTGGCTTGCCTGAAATATCAGTCTCTTTACTCAGTACTTGAAGCATGGAGGAAGTGGTGTGGGAGTGCTTTGCTGGTAACACTGTCAGTGATTTATTTAGAATTCAAGGTACATTTAAACAGCATTCTGCAGTGATACGCCATCCCATCTGGTTTGCGCTTAGTGGGACTATAATTTGTTTTTCTACAGGACAATGACCCAAAACACACCTCCAGGCTGTGTATGGGGCTATTTGACCAAGAAGGAGGGTGATGGAGTTCTGCATCAGATGACCTGGTCTCCACAATCACCCAACCTCAACCCAATTGAGATGGTTTGGGATGAGTTGGACCGCAGAGTGAAGGAAAAGCCACCAACAAGTGCTCAGCATATGTGGGAACTCCTTTAAGACTGTTGGAAAAGCATTCCAGGTCTAGCTGGTTGAGAGAATACCAAGAGTGTACAAAGCTGTAATCAAGGCAAAGGGTGGATACTTTGAAGAATCTCAAATATAAATACCTGTTCAACACTTTTTTGGTTACTACATGATTCCATATGTGTTATTTCATAGTTTTGAGGTCTTCACTATTATTCTACAATGTAGAAAATAGTACAAATAAAGAAAAACCATTGAATGAGTAGGTGTCCAAACTTTTTTACATTTTTGCAAGATTTTTTATATTAAGGCTGTAACGTACCAAGATGAGGAAAAAGCCAAGGTTGGTGGCAGTGGTGTAATGGTGTGGGGGATTTTTTTTTTTTCATGGCACGCATTAGGTCTATTGATACCAATTTGGAAACGTTTCCATGCCCCGAAGAAGTCAGGCTGTTCTGGATGTATTATGGAGTATTTTGTTTAGATTGACGAGGGGGAAAAAAAAGTATGTAATCAATTTTTGAATAAGGCTGTAACGTAACAAAATGTGGAAATAGTCAAGGGGTCTACTATCCGAATGCACTGCCACGTGACTCACTGTCTGTAGGAGCGAACCATTTTCGCGAGCGAGGTGGTGTACTTAAAACTGGCCTTTGAGTGTTTTGAGAGGGAGAATGAGGAGTTACTAGGTGTTATCATTAGAACAGTGGTTCCCAAACGTTTTATCATCCCGTACCCCTTCAAACATTCAACCTCCAGCTGCGCACCCCCTCTAGAACCAGGGTCAGCGCACTCTCAAATGTTTTTTGTGTGCCATCATTGTAAGCCTGCCACACACACACACACACACACACACACACACACACTAAACACTAAACACAAGAATGAGTGTGAGTTATTGTCACAGCCTGGCTCGTGGGAAGTGACAAAGAGCTCTTATAGGACCAGGGCACAAATAATATAATAATAATCAATCATTTTGCTCTTTATTTAACCATCTTACATGTAAAACCTTATTTTGTTCATCAAAAATGGTGAATAACTCACCACAGGTTAATGAGAAGGGTGTGCTTGAAAGGATGCACATAACTCTGCAATGTTGAGTTGTATTGGAGAGAGGCTCAGACTTAAATCAATTTCCACACAGTCTGTGCCTGTATTTTTTTATGCTAGTGAGGGCCGAGAATCCATTCTCACATAGGTACGTGGTTGCAAAGGGCATCAGTGTCTTAACAGCGCGATTTGCCAAGGCAGGATACTCTGAGCGAAATCTGGCAGTGGCTTCTGATGAAATACAATTTTCACAGAACTGCTTGTTGCAATTGTTCAGATATCGGTAAGTGGACTGGAGGCAAGGCATGATAACGAATGTAGTTATTTGTGTCATCCGTTTTGGGAAAGTAACAGCGTAATTGCGCACCCAACTCACTCAGGTGCGTCGCTATATCACATTTGACATTGTCCGTAAGCTCGAGTTCATTGGAAACACAACAACAACAAAAAAAATCATACAATGATGGAAAGACCTGGAGAAGAGCTCCAAATTCTTAAATCACAGCCTCAATTTTGTCCCGCACATTGATAATAGTTGCGGAGAGTCCCTGTAAATCCTAGATTCAGACCATTCAGGCGAGAAAAAACCTCACCCAGACAGGCCAGTCGTGTGAGAAACTCCTCATCAGACAAGTGAAAATGATGGTCAGTAAAAGAAAACTTTAAACTCGTCTCTCAATTAAAAAATAAAAAATGTGTCACTACTTTTCCTCTTGATAACCATCGCACTTCTGTATGTTGTAAAAGCGTTACATGGTCGCTGCCCATATCATTGCATAGTGCAGAAAATACACGAGAGTTCAGGGGCCTTGCTTAAACAAAGTTAACCATTTTTCACTGTAGTGTCCAAAACGTCTTTCAAGCTGTCAGGCATTCCCTTGGCAGCAAGAGCCCCTCGGTGGATGCTGCAGTGTACCCAAGTGGCGTCGGGAGCAACTGCTTGCACGCCACTGTCTCCCTGGCATGGCTTTCGCGCCATCAGTACAGATACCAACATGAGCAGCAGCTACGTTTAGCTACCTACGTGGAATTCCCGTTAGTGGAATTCCCGCGAGAGAGTAACGGTTAATGTGATTGGATGTTAATTATTTGACAAGGCTACCTGTATTTGACATTGTGTTGTCATTTCGCTGAACACTAGATGGTTTAATTTTATTTTTGACAGTGAAACAAGGCTACCAAGGCGAGAGAGAAAAAAACTCACCCAAATGTATAGCCCCGTTGTAAAATATAAAATGAACTGTTTGAAAATGTGAAGAATATATATTTTTTGGGGGGGGTACCCCAGTTTGGGAATACCTGCATTAGAGGATAGGATAACGGTAACAGCAAGTCAACTAATACAGAGAACGCCTGGATGAGCCTCACCTGACTCTTGGATGGACTCACAATGTTGAACGCTGGGGTTTCCAAAGGGTTTTTGGTAACATAAATACCGGACCTGTACACAGTACCTCCGGCCCACATCCAGATGTTTGATGGTCATAAGGGATGTGGGGGTGTAAAGATCCTGCTAAAACAAGGGTAGAGAGAGGCACATCAACTCATCTTCGATCACACTAACATCCTACAGTGGGGATCCCCAAAACGCCTGATAACTTCCCAATGAATTGCCCAAACCTTGGATGAATACGGTGTTTCAGTGCTGGATAAAGAAAACCTGCATTCATTTTTAATTTAAATGTATTTATTTATTTGAAACACGTTGCTACTCACTTTGAGCTCCTCCCCGTCTCGGCCATATTGAACGTTGTATTCAAAATGGCCTCCGTTATCCTCCAGTAGACGGTTGTTCTTTACCATGTGGACCATCAGAAGTCCTTCCTTGGAGGTCAACTGGACTTCAGGGCTGCAAGAATCAGCTGGGTGGGTGGGTCAGAAGGAGAGGGGTGGGTCAGGAGGAGAGGGGTGGGTGGGTCAGAAGGAGAGGGGTGGGTGGGTCAGAAGGAGAGGGGTGGGTCAGAAAGAGAGGGGTGGGTCAGAAAGAGAGGGGTGGGTGGGTCAGAAGGAGAGGGGTGGGTCAGAAAGAGAGGGGTGGGTCAGAAAGAGAGGGGTGGGTGGGTCAGGAAGAGAGGGGTGGGTCAGAAGGAGAGGGGTGGGTGGGTCAGAAGGAGAGGGGTGGGTGGGTCAGAAGGAGAGGGGTGGGTCAGAAAGAGAGGGGTGGGTGGGTCAGGAGGAGAGGGGTGGGTCAGGAGGAGAGGGGTGGGTGGGTCAGAAGGAGAGGGGTGGGTGGGTCAGAAGGAGAGGGGTGGGTGGGTCAGAAGGAGAGGGGTGGGTGGGTCAGAAAGAGAGGGGTGGGTGGGTCAGAAAGAGTGTGGTGGGTGGGTAAGAAGGAGTGTGGTGGGTGGGTCAGAAGGAGAGGGGTGGGTGTGTCAGAAAGAGAGGGTGGGTGGGTCAGAAAGAGAGGGGTGGGTGGGTCAGAAGGAGAGGGGTGGGTGGGTCAGAAGGAGAGGGGTGGGTGGGTCAGAGAGGGGTGGGTGGGTCAGAAGGAGAGGGGTGGGTGGGTCAGAAGAAGAGGGGTGGGTGGGTCAGAAGAAGAGGGGTGGGTGGGTCAGAAGGAGAGGGGTGGGTGGGTCAGAAGGAGAGGGGTGGGTGGGTCAGGAAGAGAGGGGTGGGTGGGTCAGAAGGAGAGGGGTGGGTGGGTCAGAAGGAGAGGGGTGGGTGGGTCAGAAGGAGAGGGGTGGGTGGGTCAGAAAGAGAGGGGTGGGTGGGTCAGAAGGAGAGGGGTGGGTGGGTCAGAAGGAGAGGGGTGGGTCAGAAAGAGAGGGGTGGGTGGGTCAGAAGGAGAGGGGTGGGTGGGTCAGAAGGAGAGGGGTGGGTGGGTCAGAAGGAGAGGGGTGGGTGGGTCAGAAGGAGAGGGGTGGGTGGGTCAGAAGGAGAGGGGTGGGTGGGTCAGAAGGAGAGAGGTGGGTGGGTCAGAAGGAGAGAGGTGGGTGGGTCAGAAGGAGAGGGGTGGGTCAGAAAGAGAGGGGTGGGTCAGAAGGAGAGGGGTGGATCAGAAGGAGAGGGGTGGGTGGGTCAGAAGGAGAGGGGTGGGTGGGTCAGAAGGAGAGAGGTGGGTGGGTCAGAAGGAGAGAGGTGGGTGGGTCAGAAGGAGAGAGGTGGGTGGGTCAGAAGGAGAGAGGTGGGTGGGTCAGAAGGAGAGGGGTGGGTCAGAAGGAGAGGGGTGGGTCAGATGGAGAGGGGTGGGTGGGTCAAAAGAGGAGGGGTGGGTGGGTCAGAAAGAGAAGGAGTGGGGAACTTGATTTAAAAAATACTGTTGCTCAAGCTTTCGCAGCAAACCACAATGCTACCAGTGCGCTGGCCTACTGATGAAGCAGACTAGGCCTTGGACATGACATGAAACAGGCCAGATCCAAATTGTATACAGTTTATCATGACTGAAGTAGAATGATCCGTTACCATGTCGACAGGCTTCGACGGATCTGGACGTGCGGTTCCCTTCCTGAGCCAGGACTCGCACCATCACACATCCAGACTGTATATTACAGGTGGTGAGCTCGGTCTGAACACAGCCCGAAATGTTGTGCCACTTCTCGCGGTCACTGCTGTGGATTAAAAAGAAGGCTCAGATGAGGAAATAACTGTGTCATAACCGAGCAAAACATCTATCCTTCGAGGGCCAGGAGTTTTTGCTGGTCAACTGACCTGGAACACCGATCAACATTGCCTTCAGAGAGTATTCACACCCTTGACTTTTTCCACATTCTGTTGTGTTACAGAATTGAATTTAAAATGGATATGATTTAGGTTTTTATGTCACTGATCTACACACAATACACAATGATGTTAAAGTGGAATTTGATTTAAATGATCAGAAAATAAGAAGTCAATAAGTACTGTGTTATGGCAAGCCTAAAAAACAGGAGTAAAGATGTGTCTCCTGACCCCTCCTGTCTCAGCCTCCAGTATTTATGCTGCAGTAGTTTATGTGTCGGGGGGCTAGGGTCAGTTTGTTATATCTGGAGTACTTCTCCTGTCCTATTCGGTGTCCTGTGTGAATTTAAGTGTGCTCTCTCTAATTCTCTCTTTCTCTCTTACTTTCTCTGTCTCGGAGGACCTGAGCCCTAGGACCATGCCTCAGGACTACCTGACATGATGACTCCTTGCTGTCCCCAGTCCCCAGTCCACCTGGCCGTGCTGCTGCTCCGGTTTCAACTGTTCTGCCTTATTATTATTGGACCATGCTGGTCATTTATGAACATTTGAACATCTTGACCATGTTCTGTTATAATCTCCACCCGGCACAGCCAGAAGAGGACTGGCCACACAACATAGCCTGGTTCCTCTCTAGGTTTCTTCCTAGGTTTTGGCCTTTCTAGGGAGTTTTTCCTAGCCACCGTGCTTCTACACCTGCATTGCTTGCTGTTTGGAGTTTTAGGCTGGGTTTCTGTACAGCACTTTGAGATATCAGCTGATGTACGAAGGGCTATATAAATAGATTTGATTTGATGGTGCTTAATATGTCATTTATTAAGTTGCATTGACTAACTGTGTGCAATAATGCTGTTAAACATCATTTGTTTAAATGACTGCACACCCTCTGTATCCCACACATACATTTATCTGTAAGGTCCCTCAGTCGAGCAGTGAATTTAAAAGCACATTTTCAACCACAAAGACCAGGGAGGTTGTCCAATGTTTTGCAAAGAAGGGCACCTATTGGTTGATGGGCAAAACAAAACAAAAAAAGGCAGACCTTGAATATCCCTTTGAGCATGGGGAACGTTATTAATTACACTCTGGATGGTGCATCAATACACCCAGACACTACAAAGATCCTTCCTAACTAAGTTGTCGTGAGTGAAAAGACACCACTCAGAGATTTCACCATGAGGCCAATGGTGATTTTAAACCTGATGTAAGAGGAGAGAACTGAGGATGGAGCAATAACATTGTAGTTACTCCACAATACTAACATACATTTGTGAAATGAAGGAAGTCCCTACAGAATAAAAAATATTCCAAAACATCCATCCTGTCTGTAATAAGGTACTAAAGTAATACTGCTAAAAATGTAGGAAAGAAAGTAACTATTTGTCCTGAATACAAATCATTTTGTTTGGGGGCAAATCCAACAAGATATTACTTCATTTTTGTTTTAAAGTTACAACTCTACGGAATCGGGAGAGGCAAAGTTCGAGAGGCAAAGGTCGAGAGCCGTATATGGCACATATTGCACTTTTACTTTCTTCTCCAACACTTTGTTTTTGTATGATTTAAACCAAATTGAACATGTTTCATTATATATTTGAGGCTAAATTGATTTTATGGATGTATTATATTAAGTTAAAATAAGTGTTAATTCAGTATTGTTGAAATTGTCATTATTAACAATACATTTGTTTTAAAAAGAATATATCATTTTTTTAATTTTTTAAATCGGCCGATTAATCGGTATGGGCTTTTTTGGTCCTCCAATAATCGGTATCTGCGTTGAAAAATCATAATCGGTCGACCTCTGCATACTACCTCAATCAGCCTGACTAACCAGTGCCTGTATATAGCCTCACTACTGTATATAGCCTCTCTACTGTATATAGCCTCTCTACTGTATATAGCCTCTCTACTGTATATAGCCTCTCTACTGTATATAGCCTCTCTACTGTATAAAGCCTCTCTACTGTATATAGCCTCTACTGTATATAGCCTCTCTACTGTATATAGCCTCTCTACTGTATATAGCCTCTCTACTGTATATAGCCTCTACTGTATATAGCCTCTCTACTGTATATAGCCTCTACTGTATATAGCCTCTCTACTGTATATAGCCTCTCTACTGTATATAGCCTCTACTGTATATAGCCTCTCTACTGTATATAGCCTCTCTACTGTATATAGCCTCTACTGTATATAGCCTCTCTACTGTATATAGCCTCTCTACTGTATATAGCCTCTCTACTGTATAAAGCCTCTACTGTATATAACCTCTCTACTGTATAAAGCCTCTCTACTGTATATAGCCTCTCTACTGTTTATAGCCTCTCTACTGTATATAGCCTCTCTACTGTATATAACCTCTCTACTGTATAAAGCCTCTCTACTGTATATAGCCTCTCTACTGTATAAAACCTTGCTACTGTTTTTCACTGTCTTTTTAACTGTTGTTTTTATTTCTTTACTTATTGTTCACTTAATACCTTTTTGTTGTAGACAAATAAACTTTGATTTGATTTAACCCATGTACTACAGCTACTAGACATACTCACGTCCTGTACTGAACCGTGTACTTTATCCCTGGCCTGTCTGTGACGGGGCTCCAATGCACAGCAGAGTCAACGCGCACGTCCCGTGGAGATGACAGCTCATCCTCAGACCATGCTACAGGCAAAAGATTCATCACTTTCTGGAGCCTAATACATTTTACTTTTTTTTTTTTTTTAACAAGTCAAGTCAGTTAAGAACAAATTCTTGTTTACAATGACGGCCTCCCAAAAGGCCTCCTGCCCGGGGATGGGGGCTGGGATTTAAAAATAAATCAAATAAAAATATAGGACAAGAGAGACAACACTATATAAACAGAGACCTAAGACGATAACATGGCATCAACACATGACAACACAGCATGCCAGCAGCACAACATGGTAGCTGAACAAAACAGGTTACAAACATTGTTGGGTACAGAAAACACCACAAAGGGCAAGAAGGTAGAGACAACGATACATCACGCAAAGCAGCCACAACTGTCAGTAAGAGTGTCCATCAGGAATGTCTCTAGACATTTACAGTTAGATCAAAATGCTCATGATTTTATGCTAGCTAACGTTAGAAAAGGAAATCCTAGACTGCTGACCAGCTAGCTACTTACAAACATTATGAAAAAAGTGTAGCCTTTAAATCGAAACCGAAGAAGTAGGAATAATAGCCAATGTGGGGGGGGAAATGGATTACCTTGTCTGAGGACATGACAGAGAGTCCAAAACAACAAAACGCCGTTCAGACACAACATTTCAGTAGATCAGGATCATTTATGGGATTGCAACATACTATTATAGATCACTATATTAGTAACAACCTTCAACGAAACCTACATTCAATTCCCAGAATCCGAGAGAAACTAACTTCCCTTCTCCTGTCCAATCGCTTAGTCCTAGGCAAAGTAGAAACGCCCATTTAAAGGAACAACCCAATGGCAACATTCATTATGAAATATCAGAGCAAAAATGTTATGCTCCTGTGTAGAAATCATTGCAGAACACATAGTCATAATTGTATTATCAATGAGAGTAGGCTCATCTTTAAAAACAATATACATTGAAAAATTCTCTGAAACTGCACAAAAATCTCTGAAACTGGAAACACTTAACTCCCTCACTAGCTTTAAGCACCAACTGTCAGAGCAGCTCACAGATTACTGCACCTGTACATAGCCCACCTATAATTTAGCCCAAACAACTACCTCTTTCCCTACTGTATTTAATTTATTTATTTATTTTGCTCCTTTGCACCCCATTATTTTTATTTCTACTTTGCACATTCTTCCATTGCAAATCTACCATTCCAGTGTTTTACTTGCTATATTGTATTTACTTTGCCACCATGGCCTTTTTTTGCCTTTACCTCCCTTATCTCACCTCATTTGCTCACATCGTATATAGACTTGTTTATACTGTATTATTGACTGTATGTTTGTTTTATTCCATGTGTAACTCTGTGTCGTTGTATGTGTCGAACTGCTTTGCTTTATCTTGGCCAGGTCGCAATTGTAAATGAGAACTTGTTCTCAACTTGCCTACCTGGTTAAATAAAGGTGAAATAAAAATAAATAAATTGGACAATTGCAAGATCACTCTTGATGTAGAGATGTGATTTTGCCAATGACACTCTTAGAAAAATATATGGTAAGTATAACCATACAGAGTTCTTCAGTTTGTCCCCATAGAGGAACCCTTTTTGGTGCTTGGTAGAATCCTTTGCAAAGGGTTCTACATAGAACCCATTTTAAATGGTTCCACCTAGAACCCTCTTTGAAGGGTTCTGCTGACAACCCCTTTCTCTTTTATAGGTTCTTCCTATAACTTTTTATGAACGGTTCCACCAGCCTTATTAGCTTTTAAAATGAAACTTTTTGACAATACATTATATCATAACTAAGGCCTTTCTGTGAGGGCCTAGTTATACCCTAACACAGTGCTGTTAGGAAACTCCTGATTTACAGGCCACAACATGCCTGCAAATCAGGTTATGCTGACTTGTAAAAGTGATGTGTAATTCCTATTGGAATCCAGACAGAGTGAGCATAGCCAACAATTATAATTTTTACAAAATTACTGCCAGTGTGGGAAAATTGAATTTTTAAGACTACCTAAATCTTCTAAACTGGAACAAACATCTCAGTAACGGGGTGCAATATGTCCAACTACTAACAGATTGGTTTATTTTAGAAAAATATGTTATCTTAATTTAGTTCAAGATTAATCATTTAATCTTAATTAAGAATTTCCGACTGGGACGATTTACAGAGTTTACAGTGAATGCAGAACATTTCCTTTGCATATCACTCACGCTGTAACGCTGAATTACCGCGAAATGGATTGAATACCCCTAGATTAAATCAGATCAAGTTAAACAGGTGTGGTGATACTGATTATTTGTCGGCAGAGATGGTTTGTTTACATAGTAGGTTATAATAACTAACGCGGCAACGTTAGGGTAGCAGGTTAGGGGAATGAGGTTAAGGCTAGTAAAGGGTTAGGTTTAGCTACAATGCTATTGTCAACAACTGTTGTACACCTGCTCCACTAAACCACAACAGTATAAACGTAAACACATCATCCGTTCACAACACCGGGAGCCATTTGACACCTCTAACGCAGTTCCCGACACCGTCAAAACAACCTCGATTTGGATGTCAGCTAAAGCGTATCTGATTGAATTGATTCGATTTGTGCTTGTTACAGAACGGTGGTGCGACTTCCTGTCACTCTCAGTTGTGCAGCGCTATGCCGCTGTATCACCACTAATTGACGGACAGTCCGATCAGCGAATGAGAGTTAAGACAGGACTCCCGAGCCTCCAATGGCTGTGGATATGTAACCCGATACCCCAGAATCATTCGAGGCAAACTGAAGCAGGAAAAGGAGGCGGTCAGCCACAACTGTCATGAAGCGATTTGGCCTTAATATACGGTTATTTCTAAGCGAATTACCTTGACAAAACAAAATAGGGGAATTAACATTTAAGAGTTTTTTAGGTAGAACCCTTTGACTTACAAAGAACCCTCTTCCAAAGAAAAAAAAGGTGCCCAGTTTTTCAGATTAAATACGTTTTTTTGATAGAACCAGTTTCCCACACAAAGAAATGTGTTTTCAAATAGTGTAAGTCAATGCACCTCATGCTTAAGTGAGAGGAGTCTGCGGTATCAGTGTGGTTTCCGTGGTGAATATATGAGGGCTGGGGTACAGTCAAACAAACCACACAAGTAACACCTCCAGCATCTAGTATAAACAGCACAATATGACTCAGTGGTGTAAAGTATTTAAGTAAAAACACTTTATAAAGTACTACTTAAGTCGTTTTTTGGGGGTATCTGTACTCTACTATTTTTTTGTTGTTGACAACTTTTACTTCACTACATTCCTAAAGAAAATGATGTACTTTTTATTCCATACATTTAACCTTGACACCCAAAAGTACTCATTACATGTTGAATGCTTAGCAGGACAGGTAAAATGGTCTAATTCACACACTTATGAAGAAAACATCCCTGGTCATCCCTACTGCCTCTGATCTTGAGGACTCACTGAACACATGCTTTGTTTGTAAATTATGTTTAGTTGGTGCGTTCCCTTGGCGATCCATAAATGAATAAAAACAAGAAAAATGGTGCCGTCTGGTTTGCTTAAAATAAGGAATTTAAAATGATTTGTACTTTTGATACTAAAGTATATTTTAGCAATTACGTTTACTTCTATACTTAAGTATATTTAAAACCAAATCCTTTCAGACTTTTATTCAAGTATGACTTTACTCAGTGACTTTTACTTGAGTAACTTTCTATTAATGTATCTTTACTTTTACTCAAGTATGACATTTGGGTACTTTCCCCACTACTGATAAGATTAGACACATACAGCATGAAGAGCACGTCACTATAACTTCTTTGTATTAGAAATGTTCACTAACTGGACTGTATGATAATTATGCTAAACGGTAAAGGTGTAACACAGTGGGTTCAACGTCTAGTTTGGATTTACATTGGGTTAAGTTATCAGCTAAGGTGAAATCAAACCCCCCAAAAATTGGATTTAGGTTAAAAGTTGGGTGAAAAAAAGACTAAATTCACATTTATGACTTTTGGCAAATCCAAGTAGTTTTCCTTGTTCAACATCACAGTACAACCCATTTTTGCCCAGTTTCTTGCTTAGCGAATAGGCCTACCACTTCCACCTGATTCAGCTCATACCGAGGAGCTCTGCCTCGCAAACACACATGACCGTCCTCCTGAATCATCTCACCCAGTTCTGACACCCCGAAAAGCTAGCTATTCAGCAGCGCAAGTCGGAACACTTCAGGCTGATGAGTGAGTTTCACACATCCCCATGTGCTACAGAGGCACTGAATGTGGGTTGGAAGTCTACCAGTCCCCGGTTAATCCAAGCAGTGGACAGAGGTTGTCTGCTCTTAGTATGAAGGCAGGTGTCTGCTGTGTGGCTGGCTCTGCAGAGACTTAATCTGACACTGAAATTCTGCCACCTGTTAACAGAAACACAGTACCAATTGAAATGGCATATCTGATCTAAAAAGATAATTACTAAAGACGACAGCACTTAACCCTGAGGAAGCCAAATTAGTTTTTTGTGTGTGGTGTACATACCAAGCAGCTCTTACCCACTATTCAGGGCCAGTAATCTAAGACACAGCAGGCAATCAAGCTGTTAGTTGGCCAAGATAGCTAATGGAACATATATGTGTGACAAACCACAGTTATATAAACACTGGTTACACCTTTGCATTAACATGTGGTTTTCATTATACAATTGAAGTAATCTCGTCCACCAGCCGGCTCTCTCTTGTTAGCAATGTAGCCTGAGGATGAGGTTAGATTTCCAGATACAATGCATGAAGCATCGCTGATTACCTCCTGAGGTGGTCAAAAAGATCGGTTCACAATAGGTTCCCAATGCGTGTTTTAATTGTCTACACCCGTCTGAAAATGTGTGCACGATCAGAACACAGGACGCATGGGGGAAAAAAAACTGGTATAAAACAGGGCTATTATGACACACAAACCAGCCTCTTAATTATCTGTCTGTTATGGGAATTAACATAGACGATTGCCTTGTGTAATGAGACATGTGCTTCTGAGGTTCTCAGTTCTGTAAAAAATAAAATAATAATCATTGCAACACTGGAGAAAATGTCACTATTGACAGAAGGATGACATGAAAAAAAAGTAATTTCAACTTTACTCATAACAGCATGGGTAAAGATGGCTCAGTTTAGACACGCAGCTCAATTCTGATATTTTTTCACTAACTGGTCTATTGACCAATCAGATCAGCGCTGAAAAAAAGTACACACACACACGCAATACCTCATAATGAACTGGTTTTTAGAAAATTTTGCAAATGTTAAAAAAAAAAAAAAACGGAAATACTTTATTTACATAAGTATTCAGACCCTTTGATTTGAGACTCGAAATTGAGCTCAGATGCATCCTGTTTCCATTGATCATCCTTGAGATGTTTCTACAACTAACCTGTGGCAAATTATATTGATTGGACATGATTTGGAAAGGCACACACCTGTCTAAATAAGGTCCCACAGTTGACAGTGCATGTCAGAGCAAAAACCAAGCCATGTGGTGGAAGGGATTGTCCGTAGAGCTCCGAGACAGGATTGTGTCGATCTGGGGAAGGGTACCAAAAAATGTATGCAGTATTGAAAGTTCCCAAGAACACAGTGGCCTCCATCATTCTTAAATGGAAGAAGTTTAGAACCACCAAGACTCTTCCTAGAGCTGGAGGCCTGGCCAAACTGAGCAATCGGGGGAGAAGGGCCTTAGTCAGGGAGGTGACCAAGGCCCTTCTCCCCCAACAGTATTGGGCTTGATTACCAACACTGACAAGGCAGCCTACAGGGAGGAGGTGAGGGCACTCAAAAACAACCTCTCACTCAACATCAACAAATCGAAGGAGATGATTGTGTACCTCAGGAAACAGCAGAGGGAGCACTCTACATCAATGGGACGGTAATGGAGAAGGCTGGAGAAGGTGGAAAGTTAAGTTCCTTGGCGTACACATCACAGACAAACTGAAATGATCCACCCACACAGACTACGTGGTGAAGAAGGCACAACAGTGCCTCTTCAACCTCAGGAGGCTGTCACCTAAAACCCTCACAGGATTTTACAGATGCACAATTGAGAGCATCCTGTATCACCTCCTGGTACGGCAACTGCTCCGCCCTCAACCGCAAGGCTCTCCAGAGGGTAGTGCGGTCTGCACAACGCATCACCGGGGGCCAACTACCTGCCCTCTTGGACACCTACAGCACCCGATGTCACAGGAAGGCCAAAAAAGATAATCAAGGACATCAACCACCCAAGCAACTGCCTGTTCACCCCGATATCCTTGATGAAAACCTACTCCAGAGTATCAGGACCTCAGACTGGGGCGAAGGTTCACCTCCCAACAGGATAAAAACCCTAAGCACACAGACAAGACAATGCAGGAGTGTCTTCGGGACAAGTCTCTGAACGTCCTTGAGTGGCCCAGCCAGACACAGGATCAAACATCTCTTGAGAGACTTGATAATAGCTGTGCAGCGAAGCTCCCTTTACAACCTGACAGAGCTTGAGAGGATCTGCAGAGAAGAATGGGAGAAACTCCCCAAATGCAGGTGTGCCAAGCTTGTAGTGTCATGCGCAAGACTTGAGGTTGTAATCGCTGCCAAAGGTGCTTCGACAAAGTATTGAGTAAAGAGTATGAAGACTTACGTAAAAGGTTCTCCGTTTAAAAAAACAACAACATTTGTACAAAATTCTACCAAATCGTTTTTGCTTTGTCATTATGGGGTATTGTGTGTAGATTGATGAGGGGGAAAAAAAACATTTAAATCCATTTTAGAATAAGACTGTAACGTAACAAAATGTGGAAAAAGTCAAGGGGTCTTTAGATTCACCTGTAACACTTGTTTAGTTGGGATTTATTTTAATCAAATGTCTAGTCACTGCTCAAGTGGAGCAATCTGTCCTTTTATTTTGAGTATGGAAACTTACCTTGGTATGCAAAGAGGAAAGCTGGCCATGCAAATAGGTTTAATAGCATATCTTCATCCCTGATCTTGACAGCCTCTCTCCCCTCTATTTCCACAGGTCCTTCCAACCTGGACTCAGGGGTAGACGGAACATAGTAAACTGTAACAATCGAATGAGTATCATATGTTACGTTTCGTGTGGTATGTATTCATATGTAGATGTTAATTTCATATATGTTATGTTTCAAAATGCAATTCGTATGAAATGCTACGTATTGAAATGTATTTTGGCAAATGGGGCGGCAGGGTAGCCTAGTGGTTAGAGCGTTGGACTAGTAACCGGAAGGTTGGAAGTTCAAACCCCCGAGCTGACAAGGTACAAATCTGTCGTTCTACCCCTGAACAGGCAGTTAACCCACTGTTCCTAGGCTGTCAATGCAAATAAGAACTTGTTCTTAACGGACTTGCTAGGTTAAATAAAGATACAATTAAAAAAAAAACATTAGCTAGGCTAGGGGGATACCATAAGAGTTATGGTAAGCTAAGTTGCTAATTAGCTAAAATGTTATCTATGATGTGATTCAAACATGCAACCTTTGGGTTGCTAGACATTCACATTATACACCCAACTCCCTACTTTAGTTTTTGACTTAAGTAATCATATCAACCGTAACTTACACATCATACTCATAAAGAACAGCAACATTGACTATTTTAGTAAATGGATGACCTGTGGAAACAAAAACAGTTAAAATGATCATACAGATGGAAACTCAAGCATGGTGGTCCAAGTTAGCACAAAAAAACAGATGTAAAAAGTCTGATTCAACTTCGTTACTATGTTATGTCTCGTCTGAGGCCAGGCTGATCCTTCTGTCACGTTGACAAGAAGCGTTCTGAAAAAACAACGCTGCATTGTGTTCTGTTGTAATTCTCACCCTGCTGCAGCACGTTCACATCTTCCCCCCCAGTGTGATTACTGATAAAGAAACAGGCTACACAGGAAATCAGTACAGTGCCAAACGTTAGTGACTGTGTACATGTAGCAGCACATACTCACAGCCACACGTGGTTGTTACTCACTGGTGAATAATATGTTTCCTTCACAAATGTAACAGAGGTCAAGCTCTCATCATGGATCTGGGACAAAAAGGTAGTGTCAGTATGCAATAAAAGGCCTGGGGCAAAAGGGTATGAGATGAGAGATACTTTCTTTAATAGGGATTCAACTCCAATAGTTTACAGCATGTTCATTCTGTACAGCATGCCCAACGATATACAGTACCAGTCAGAAGATGACATCTACTCAATACAATGTTTTTCTCTATTTTTTTTTTACATTGTAGAATAATAGCGAAGACATCACAACTTTGAAATAAAACATATGGAATCATGTTGTAACCAAAAAAAGTATTAAACAAATCAAAATATATTTTATATGAGAGATTCTTCAAAGTAGCCACCCTTTGCTTTGATGACAGCTTTGCACACTCTTGGCATTCTCTCAACCAGCTTCATGAGGTAGTCACCTGGAATGTGGAATTTCTTTCCTTCTTAAAGCGTTTGAGCAAATCAGTTGTGTTGTGACAAGGTAGTGGTGGAATACAGAAGATATACCTATTTGGTAAAAGACCAATTCCATATTATGTCAAGAACAGCTCAAATAAGCAAAGAGAAATGACAGTCCATTATTACTTTAAGACATGAAGGTCAGTCAATGCGGAACATTTCAAGAACTTTGAAAGTTTCTTCAAGTGCAGTCGCAAAACCATCAAGAGCTATGATGAAACTGGCTCTCATGAGGAGCGCCACAGGAAAGGCAGACCCAGAGTTACCTCTGCTGCAGAGGATACGCTCAGATTGCAGCCCCAAAAAATGCTTCACAGAGTTCAAGTAACAGTCACATCTCAACATCAGCTGTTCAGAGGAGACTGCGTGAATCAGACATTCATGGTCGAATTGCTGCGAAGAAACCACTACTAAAGGACACCAATAAGAAGAAGAGACTTGCTTGGGCCAAGAAACACAGGCAATGGACATTAGACTGGTGGAAATCTGTCCAAATGTACGATTTTAGGGCCACTGTAACACAGGAACACAATCTGCTGTCATGGTTACACCCCAGCCTTCTGAACAACAACATATGGCAGTTGTGAGCAAGCTCCGTTTTTAGTCTGTACTGTCGGCTAACTTTGTTCCAGCCCAGCACTTACACACCTGATTCAAATGATCAACAAACAGTCTTTATTTTAGACCACAGTTATTAGAATCAGGTGTGTTGAAGCTGGGCTGAAACAAAAGCTTGGACACAGCCACAGTGTGATTGTCCGGGTAACGGATGCTGTTGGCCTCACCGTGTTGATAAGGATAGAACTTCAGCCAGGACCAGCTAGACATCTGACCCTTGCCCTCAATCTCAGTACGTGCTGTATGAGCCAGAGTTGTCCATCTCCCCAGAGAAGTCGCTCCTCTCCTCTGTTTTCCTCAAATAAACATGTACTCTTTACAGTCCCGGAGTAAGAAAGGATCTTAGCACCTTTTTTTAAATAAGAGTGTACCATCTAGAAACTGAAAAGGATCTTCGGCAGTCCCCATAGGAGAACCCTTTTGTGTTCCATGTGTTCCTTTTTCACAGAGGGTTCCACCCGGAACCAAAAAGAGTTTCTCCTTTTGGAACTCTTTTTTTCTACGAGTGTATTCACAAAGTGTTTGGTACGTTGAACGTGACATTGTGATTGGTTAGGGAGTGATTCAAATCAAATCAAAGTTCATAAAATGTTATTTGTCACGTGTGCCAAATACAACAGGTGTAGACTTTACCGTGAAATGCTTACTTACGAGCCCTTTCCCAATACCAGTTAAAAAAAAGTAAGAAAAATGTGCAAAAAATAAAAAAAGTTAATAACAATAAAATAACGAGGCTATACACAAGGAGTACCAGTTCCGAATCAATGTGCAGGGGTACCAGGTAGTTTAGGTAATATGTACATGTAGGTAGGGCTAAAAGTGACTAGGCAATCAGGATAGATAATAAACCGAATAACAGCAGCGTATGTGAAGAGTGTGAAAGTGTGTCCATGTGTGAGTGTGTGTGGCGTCAACATGCATGAGTGTGCCTGTTTTGTGTATGTGAGCGTGTGTAGTGTGTGTGTGTGTGTGTGTGTGTGTGTGTGTGTGAAGGAGTGTCAGTGTAGTATGTGTAAGTGGGTAAAGTCCAGTGAGTGTGCCTGTTTTGTGTATGTGAGCGTGTGTAGAGTGTGTGTGTGAAGGAGTGTCAGTGTAGTATGTGTAAGTGGGTAAAGTCCAGTGAGTGTGCCTGTTTTGTGTATGTGAGCGTGTGTAGAGTGTGTGTGTGAAGGAGTGTCAGTGTAGTATGTGTAAGTGGGTAAAGTCCAGTGAGTGTGCCTGTTTTGTGTATGTGAGCGTGTGTAGAGTGTGTGTGTGAAGGAGTGTCAGTGTAGTATGTGTAAGTGGGTAAAGTCCAGTGAGTGTGCCTGTTTTGTGTATGTGAGCGTGTGTAGAGTGTGTGTGTGAAGGAGTGTCAGTGTAGTATGTGTAAGTGGGTAAAGTCCAGTGAGTGTGAATAGGGTCAGCGCATGAGAATTAGCGCAAAACAAAATAACAAGCGGTCAATGTAAATAGTCCGGGTAGCCATTTGATGAACTGTTCAGCAGTCTTATGGCTTGGGGGGTAAAAACTTCACAGGAGCCTTTTCGGTCCCAGACTTGGCGCTCCCGGTACCGCGTGCCGTGCCATATATGACTTGTGTGGCTGGAGTCTTTTAAAATGTTTAGGGCCTCTTCCGCTAACGCCGCCTTGTATCGTTGTCCTGGATGTCAAGGGAGCGGTCCAATCTCAGGATGTATGGAGTGTTCACTGCACGGTCACGTTGGGAGGTCTGGGCAGCGTAGCAGACGCTGAGAAACACAAGACCAGAATGGTGTCACGTTTCAAGTTGTACTTCTGCATCACAGTAATGTTGGATGCTATAGTGCAGTAATAAGCAGACGTGGAGGACAACATAAGAAACTGAGACTTCTTAGTCTGCCTGGAGCGGTAGTACACTTCAACACACGAGAAAGCTGTTGTGGAAGGTGTGTGAAATGAATAGCATCAACATTCCTGTGGTTGATTTATAGTCAAAACTAGACATATGAACCACTCGCAGCTCTCTTGCCGAAACCAGACCGGTACCGACTTGTAGAGCAGGACGTGAGAGAATCCAGATCAGTACCGACTTGTAGAGCAGGACGTGAGAGACATGCCTTGTTCTGTTATAGAGATGTCCTGTTTTAGAGATGCCTTGTTCTGTTATAGAGATGTCCTGTTCTAGAGATGCCTTGTTCTGTTATAGAGATGCCCTGTTCTGTTATAGATATGTCCTGTTCTGTTATAGAGATGTCCTGTTATAGAGATGTCCTGTTTTAGAGATGCCTTGTTCTGTTATAGAGATGTCCTGTTTTAGAGATGCCTTGTTCTGTTATAGAGATGTCCTCTTCTGTTATAGAGATGTCCTGTTCTAGAGATGCCTTTGTTCTGTTATAGAGATGTCCTGTTCTAGAGATGCCTTGTTCTGTTATAGAGATATCCTGTTCTAGAGATGCCTTGTTCTGTTATAGAGATGCCTTGTTCTGTTATAGAGATGTCCTGTTCTAGAGATGCCTTGTTCTGTTATAGAGATGTCCTGTTCTAGAGATGCCTTGTTCTGTTATAGAGATGTCCTGTTCTAGTGATGCCTTGTTCTGTTATAGAGATGCCTTGTTCTGCTATAGAGATGTCCTGTTCTAGTGATGCCTTGTTCTGTTATAGAAATGCCTTGTTCTGTAATAGAGATGCCTTGTTCGGTTATAGAGATGTCCTGTTCTGTTATAGAGTTGCCTTGTTCTGTTATAGAGTTGCCTTGTTCAGTTATAGAGTTGCCTTGTTCAGTTATAGAGACTACTGTACATCATAGTTTTAACCCGTTGTGGCTGTTAGCTTTCTACATTGAAAGTAGACTTTCAGTGAACTGCAAATAATAGTTTATTCAATGAAAAAAGTAAATATTTTCATCCTAAATCTGAAGAGATCAGCATAATAAATATAGTGAATTCAGAAAGTACTCAGACCCCTTGACTTTTCCACATTTTGTTGTTACAGAAATATTACAAAATTGATTAAATAATGTTT
The DNA here is from genome assembly GCF_045791955.1 of Oncorhynchus clarkii lewisi. NCBI lineage: Eukaryota > Metazoa > Chordata > Actinopteri > Salmoniformes > Salmonidae > Oncorhynchus > Oncorhynchus clarkii. Next base: position 82,834,897 of record NC_092149.1, read on the forward strand.
TTCTTCTATATATATATATCTAATAAAATTAAAATCGGAAATACTTTGTTTACATACAGTATATCACAAAAGTGAGTACACCCCTCACATTTTTGTAAATATGAGTATATCTTTTCATGTGACAACAATGAAGAAATTACACTTTGCTACAATGTAAAGTAGTGAGTGTACAGCTTGTATAACAGTGTAAATTAGCTGTCCCCTCAAAATAACTCAACACACAGCCATTAATGTCTAAACCGCTGGCAACAAAAGTGAGTAAACCCCTAAGTGAACATGTCCAAATTGGGCCCAATTAGCCATTTTCCCTCCCCGGTGTCATGTGACTCGTTAGTGTTACAAGGTCTCAGGTGTGAATGGGGAGCAGGTGTGTTAAATTTGGTGTCGTCGCTCTCACACTCCCTCATACTGACTGGTCACTGGAAGTTCAACATGGCACCTCATGGCAAAGAACTCTGAGGATCTGATTATAATTTTTTTTATTGGACATGATTTGGAAAGGCACACACCTGTCTGTATAAGCTCCCACAGTTGACAGTGCAAATCAGAGCAAAAACCAAGCCATGTGGTGGAAGGAATTGTCCGTAGAGCTCCGAGACAGGATTGTGTCGAGTCACAGATCTGGGGAATGGTACCAAAAAAATGTCTGCAGCATTGAAGGTCCCCAAGAACACAGTGGCCTCCATCATTCTTAAATGGAAGACGTTTGGAAGTACCAAGACTCTTCCTAGACTCTTCCTCGACAACTACAAATACCTAGGTGTCTGGTTAGACTGTAAACTCTCCTTCCAGACTCACATAAAACATCTCCATCCCTGATCTTGACAGCCTCTCTCCCCTCCATTTCCACAGGTCCTTCCAACCTGGACTCAGGGGTAGACGGAACATAGTAAACGTAAAGCTGTAACATTCAAATGAGTATCATATGTTACGTATGGTTTTTATTCATATGTAGTTGTCCATTTCATATATGTTTCAAAATGCAATTCGTATGATATGCTACGTATTGAAATTTATTTTGGCTAACGTTAGCTAGGCTAGGGGCTGGGGGAATCAGGTTAAGGTTAAGAGTTATGGTAAGCAAAGTTGCTAATTAGCTAAAATGTTTTCTATGAGGTGATTCAAACATGCAACCTTTGTGTTGCTAGACGTTGACATTATTCACCCAACCAACCTCCCTACTTTAGTTGTTGACTTAAGTAACCATATCAACCGTAACACATCACGGATTTAACCTTACTATGTTATCCTTCTGTCACGTTGACAAGAAGCGCTCTCAAAAAAAACAACGCTGCATTGTGTTCTGTTGTAATTCTCACCCTGCTGCAGCACGTTCACATCCCCCCCCCCCCCCCAGTGTGATTAATGATAAAGAAACAGGCTACACAGGAAATCAGTACAGTGCCAAACGTTAGTGACTGTGTACATGTAGCAGCACATACTCACAGCCACACGTGGTTGTTACTCACTGGTGAATAATGTTTCCTTCACAAATGTAACAGAGGTCAAGCTCACATCATGGATCTGGGACAAAAAGGTAGTGTCAGTATACAATAAAAGGCCTGGGGCAAGGGGTATGAGATGAGAGATACTTTCTTTAATAGGAATTCAACTCCATTTGGAAGCAATAGTTTACAGCATGTTCAGTATTGTACAGCATATTTGGTACAACACCAGGTCCGTATTATGGCAAGAACATCTCAAATAAGCAAAGAGAAACGACAGTCCTTCATTACTTTAAGACATGAATGTCAGTCAATGCAGAACATTTCAAGTGCAGTCGCAAAAACCATCATCCGCTGTGATGAAACTGGCTCTCATGAGGACCGTCACAGGAAAGGAAGACCCAGAGTTACCTCTGCTGTGATGAAACTGGCTCTCATGAGGATCGCCACAGGAAAGGAAGACCCAGAGTTACCTCTGCTGTGATGAAACTGGCTCTCACGAGGACCGTCACAGGAAAGGAAGACCCAGAGTTACCTCTGCTGTGATGAAACTGGCTCTCATGAGGACCGCCACAGGAAAGGAAGACCCAGAGTTACCTCTGCTGTGATGAACCTGGCTCTCATGAGGACCGCCACAGGAAAGGAAGACCCAGAGGATAAATTCATTAGAGTTAACGGCACCTCAGATTGCAGCCCAAATAAATGCTTCAGAGTTCAAGTAACAGACACATCTCAACATCAACTTTTCAGAGGAGACTACGTGAATCAGGCCTTCATGGTCAAATTGCTGCTAAGAAACCACCACTAAAGGACACCAATAAGAAGAAGAGACGTGCTTGGGCCAAGAAACACGAGCAATGGACATTAGACTGGTGGAAATATGTCCTAGAATTCAAGGCACACTTCACCAGCATGGCTACCACAGCATTCTGCAGCGAAACGCCATCCCATCTGGTTTGCGCTTAGTGGGACTATCATTTGTTTTTCAACAGGACAATGACCCAAAAAAAACACCTCCATGCTGTGTAAGAGCTATTTGATGAAGGAGAGTGACGGAATGCTGCATCAGATGACCTGGCATCAAGGCAAAGGGTGGCTACTTTGAAGAATCAAAAATATATTTTGATTTGCATTTAACACTTTTTTGGTTACTACATGATTCCATATGTGTTATTTCATAGTTGATGTCTTTACTATTATTCAACAATGTAGAAAACAGTGAAAAAAAAAAAAACTTGAATGAGTAGGTGTGTTACTGTAAAATGCGACAATTGTTTGTGCACAAGACTCACCAGGACTACTTTTGTAAGCCTACAGTAGGTAACTATAATGCTACGTCAGATGTCAGCTAGGTATGATAAAGCATAGACAAACATTTGCATTGGCTGTGTTTGAGGCTTTGACAGATGTAATGTATGGTTTTGTTGGATGCATTTTGTTTTATGTCACTTTTTATCCCAAATGATGCTGATAATTTAACTTTGACAAAATTTTGTATGAATAGTGCAAAACCTCTAAGATTAATTTGTTCCACAGGGGATTTTCACCTCAGAAAACAAACCATCAGAAAGAGAGACATCAATAAACATAGACCTTCAGGGATTCAGTTCTTGTTTAAGACTCTGGGGTCCAACCAGTAACAGTCGGACCAAAGCACCTTTCAAAACAAAGATGAAGTCAAATAATAAGGTATGTTTTCGCGCTGACACTTTCCTTGATTTCAGATTCCATAAAGAACAAACAAATTAATGTTTTTAAAAGTTAAAAATCCATCCAGCCGCGACATGCCCAGCGACGTAAGCTTACCAAAGGAGCTAAATGCATTTATGCTTTGAGGTAAGCAACACAGAACCATGCATGAGAGCCCCAGCTGTTCAGTACTAATGTATGATCTTGCTCTCCATAGTCAATGTAAGACCTTCAAACAGGTTAACATTCACAAGGCCGCGGGGCCAGATGGAATACCAGGCCACATCCTCAGAGTTTGCACTGGCTAGCTGGCAAATCACCCCGTAGCACTCACATCTATAGCCATGAAATGCTTTGAAAAGTTGGTCATGGTTCACACCATCATCCCAGACACCATGGACACACTCCAATTTGCATTCCACCCCAACAGATGACGCAATCTCTATTGCACTCCATACTGCCCTCACCCACCTGGACAAAAGGAGTACCTATGTAAGAATGCTATTCATTGACTACAGCTCAGCAATCAAAACCATAGTCCCTTCCAAGCTAACCACCAAGCTCAGGACCCTGGGTTTGAATACCTCCCTCTGCAACTGGATCCTGGACTTTCTGATGGGCCGCCCCCAGTTGGTGAGGGTAGGCAACAACACATCCACCACACTGACCATCAACACGGGGCCCCCGCAGGGCTGTGTGCTTAGTCCCCTCCTGTATTCCTTGTTCACCCATGACTGCATGGCCGCGCACGAGTCTAACACCAAGTTTGCTGACGACACGACGGTGGTAAGACTTATCACTTAGGACGAAGAGGCAGCCTATATGGGCTGAGTTCAGAAACCTGGTTGTGTAGTGTAGGGACAACAACCTCTCCCTCAACGTCAGCAAGACACTGATCATGGACTAGAGGAAACGGAGGGGCGAACACACGCCCCCATCCACATCAATGGGGCGGTAGTGAAGCAAGTTCCTCAGTGTCCAAATCACTAAGAACGTAAGATCCATACACACAGTTGATAAGAGGGCATGACGGCACCTCTACACCTCAGGAGGCTGTTCTACAGCTGCACCATCGAAATAATCTTGACTGGCTGCATTACCGCTTGGAAAGGCAACTACAAGCCACCTGACCGCCAGGCGCTACAATGCGGGGTGCGTACGGCCCAGTCCATCACTCGGGCAGAGCTCCCTGCCATCCAGGACCAATATACCAGGCGGTGTCAAGAGCAAGTCCCCACGTTGCTACCTCAGCGAACAAACCATCAGAAAGAGGAAGAGAGACATCAATGAACATAGACCTTCAGGGATTTAGTTCTTGTTTAAGACTCAGGGGTCCAACCAGTAACAGTCGGACCAAAGCACCTTTCAAAACAAAGATGAAGTCAAATAATAAGAAAACATGACACTTCCTGATGTCAGATTCTATAAGAATCATAAAAGGACAAAACTAATTCAATGTTTCTAAAAGTAACACAATAAAAATAAAAACAACAGGCACTCAGATGTGGCAGGGCAAACCACCACGGATTACGGCCCAGTCCATCACCCGGGCAGAGCTCCCTGCTATCCAGGACCACTATACCAGGCGGTGTCAAGAGGAAGGCCCCAAACGTTGTGAAAGACTCGAGCAACCACAGTGCACCACCTCTGGAACCAACATGACCCTGAACAGCTTCTATACCCAAGTCATAGAAAAGAAAGGTGGACTGCGGTCTTTTAGACATCTTAAAGTCAATGGGCCTCCATACCAAATCTGACACTTTTTATGCATGTTTCTACACCCTTAAAAAACATGGGATTCCCAGGCCAACCCAGGCAGTTGACAGTGTACTGGTATACTAAAAGGCCAGAATCACATGAATAACATGCCATCCTGCTGCATAAATAAAATAATCCATTAAAAAAAGATTTTGGTATTTGATAGTCCCAAAATGTTAAACATGTCAACAGACAAGTTTCCAAAAATATTGGACTTTCATGATATGACGTCTCTCCCCATCTCCTCCATCTTGGCCTGCGCCAGTGTCTGCCAGGAATCCACTTCCTGGTCTGTCCTGATTGGCTCCCCACAACTACAACCCTGCTGGGTGGAGCCTCCCTCTGTGGAGCAGATCAAAGAGTCTCCGCTGTCCTGGCAGATGTGCCTGTCGCTGTCCTGACCCAGCTCTGAGGGGGGCGCTGTGAGGGGAGGATGGACGTGTATCTCCAGTAGCACCACCTCAGGACAGATGGTCAGCTTATCACAGCACAGCTCCGCCTCTGAATCAGCAGTGAGGAGGCGGGGCATGTCGGAGCCGGGGAAGGAGTCACAGAGGTACTGGGGGGAGGGGAAGAGAGAAAGATAAATTGTCATTACTTATTCCCAACCACCCTTAAACACACAGATACACCCACCAACCAAGAGGATGGACGGTACACCTGGATACTACTGTTATGCTGTTTACTGTTGAGTAAGCGTTTGTGAGGCCTACCTCCTGGATGTGTGCAGGCAGCTGGATAGAGGGGTAAAAGGTGTTTTTGAGGACTTTGTAGAACCTGAAGAAGGCGTAGGAGGAAAGCAACACGAGCAGGAAACACACCATCATGGAGACCAGGAAGTACAGGAAGATCTGCCCGTACGGGGTGTCACCTGAGGACGAGAACAGTCACACTTTAGTGGCCTTATTATGCAATTACTCCTGTAAAACACGCTCTCTGGCATCTCTACACACACATTATACAGGTAGGTAATTTGTCAAGCAATTTGGAAACAAATCTCCAAGTCTTTAGTGTCAAGTGTTCATTCCTACCCTCCGTCTGCATGCACTGGGGTTCTGTGTAGCTGCTAGTCTTGTTGTAGTAGTCGTAGCGAGACTGGATCATGACACAGTACCACGTCCAGGCCTCCAACTCAGGCAGCGTCACCAGGTTGTTGCTAGAGTCCAACACTTTAGGCTTCAGACCCTGAACATCCAATAAGAACACGTTATAAAATCAGACAGTGTTGTGATACGCTGCCCTGTCTTGCACTACTACTTGTTTCAACTGGAAGAGTTCCAGAGAACATGGAACGACAACTTTGCATTTCATCTGAATATAGAACACTTCAAACCCTTCTAGAATACAGAGCCCCATCATAGAACACTTCACACCCTTCCAGAATACAAATCACCATCATAGAACACTTCAAAACCTTCTAGAATACAGAGCCCCATCATAGAACACTTCACATCCTTCCAGAATACAAATCACCATCATAGAACACTTCAAAACCTTCTAGAATACAGAGCACCAACCAGTTACCTGCATTGAAAGCCTTATTAGAACACATTTGTGTTCCTATCTTTAAGTTTATTGTTACACCATGTTGTAGCTTCTGGTATTTTATAGCAGTCCCAGGGTTACTGAGGGGAGGCCCAGGTGACAGCAGTCCCAGGGTTACTGAGGGGAGGCCCAGGTGACAGCAGTCCCAGGGTTACTGAGGGGAGGCCCAGGTGACAGCAGTCCCAGGTTTACTGAGGAGAGGCCCAGGTGACAGCAGTCCCAGGTTTACTGAGGGGAGACCCAGGTGACAGCAGTCCCAGGTTTACTGAGGGGAGGCCCAGATGACAGCAGTCCCAGGTTTACTGAGGGGAGGCCCAGGTGACAGCAGTCCCAGGTTTACTGAGGGGAGGCCCAGGTGACAGCAGTCCCAGGGTTACTGAGGGGATGCCCAGGTGACAGCAGTCCCAGGGTTACTGAGGGGAGGCCCAGGTGATAGCAGTCCCAGGGTTACTGAGGGGAGGCCCACAAGTCTTTAGAGGCCACAAAACAAGGCAGAAGGTTGTGCCAGTACCTGAGGGTCATCAAAGCGGCTCCAGTACAGGATGCGGTAGTCCAGGTAGAAGACGTGTTCCTTCATGGAGTGCTGGGTGCTGGTCAGGGGGTCAGAGATGGTCACGTTCAGCAGGTTCCCCACAGGAGCCATCTCCACCCTGGACGGTGGGCCCAACGAAGCTAGACAGGGGGAAGAACAGAGAAGACCTAAATAAACTCACTAATAATCAATAGTCGCCATACAGGCAACTCCAGAGTCCTGGGAATGATTCTTGGTGAAGGACAGATTAACGGTCTCTGTGCTAGTTGTGTGTGAGGGTGGCTGTGCGTGTTGGCGTGTCGCTGTGTGTGAGTTATATTTTCATTTTATTTAACCAGGTAAGACCCATTGAGGTAAAAAGCCTATTTTGTGAGGGGCGACCTGGCAAGAAGGCAAAACAGGGAAATAGCAGCGTGTCCAGAAAATATTACAGAAAAATACAAAAGCTGTGTTCGAATACCCACACTAACATACTGTATATACACTACATACTATTTGTTAATTTTTATTATACTGTAAACTAAACGGTATTCTTTCAGTTGAGCGTACTAGTGCTTGACCCGTCTATCCCGGAAGTTGATGCTGTTGCTTTGCAACCACTTGCTAGATTGTTAGAATAACAAATTATTAGCTAGGACATCATACAACTTTGGCCGTGTTCTTAAATTCAATCTGGGAGTGGCAGAGCACGCTCTGGGCGTTCCTAAATTCAGAGTGTTGTCAGATAGATTATCTGTTCATAAGCGCTCAGAGCGCACACTGGACGCTCTGGTGGAGGGCTAGGGTTGATCCAAGTGTTCTGACCTCAGCTTGGGTGCTTGGCTGCCGTTGTAACTGGCTAATGTTGGCTAGCTTGCTAGCTACATCCAGACACAAATGAGAGAACACTTCACTCTGACCATTTTACTCGCCCTAGCAGAGCTGGTTAGGCTGGTTTCATGTTATCTAGAGTGTTGGTAACCAACTGTGCTGCTGGCAACAATTTAATCATGCTTTTTAAATTATTATTATAATATTTTTTTTAAGATCACCAGAGCGAAATAGCAATGTCCACTGACAACACACTAAGACTACACAACTTAACTAAATTAAATAGCATATAGTTGATATACTGGCAAGTCCGATGTATTAGTAGCCAACTAACATTAGGTAGCTAGCTAACATACCGGTACATACTGCTGTAATATGCTATGTGGTTCGTAAGGATAGCGAAGCTAACAAAATGTGTAACGTATTTGAAAAGTAATTACTTTATGACTTACTCAACATTTGTCATAATTAGTTAAAGCAATGAATTTGTATCCTCTCTCGTCAGACCTCGGCTGCATATTTTCCACCAAATACATCAAATCTGAAAATGTTGTGAAGCCACACCCCCTTTTTTGAGGAATTGCATTATGGGCCCTAAAGTACGGAAATAGTGTCCTCTGCGTGTATACTTCGGCAAATTTAGGACCACATCTGGGAATTGTCATACTAACTATATCTGTAAAATGGTATAGAGACATCCCCTCTGTCGAAGGCGCTTGGACCTTCTTTTTTGATATTTTCAATGGTATTGTTAACAAACACGCCCCCATAAAGAAAATGAGAATTACAAAAAAAAAAAAGGTTCAGCCCCTGGTTCGACCGCGATCTTGCAGAGTTACTCCACCTCAAGAATTGCATTTGGCGAAAGGCTCAGCACACACATCCTCAGGCTGACTGGCTATCGTTCAGGCAAATGAGAAATAAGTGCACTCAGGCTATCCGGAAGGCCAATGTTAGTTACTTTAAGGAGCAGTTCTAGCTCTGTGGGTCTAACACCAAGACGTTCTGGAAAACGGTTAAAGACCTGGAGAATAAACCTGCCTCCTCACAGCCGCCTATGTCCCTTAATGTTGATGTGGTTGTTACTGACAAGAACATGGCTGAGCTTTAAAAAAAAAAAAACACCATTTCATTAAGTCAGGGTTCCTATTTGACTCAGCCATGCCTCCCTGCCCGTCCAACATTTCCTCATCTCCCACCCCTCTGAAGCGACTATCCCCGATGCTTCTCCCTCTTTTTCCCCTGCCCCGCTACAAAGTCTCTCCCTGCAGGCAGTCACTAAGTCCGAGGTGCTAAAGGAATTCCTTAAACTTGACCCCCCTAAAAAACGTGAGTCAGATGGATTAGACCATTTCTTTAAAAAAAAAAATCTTACACCTATCATTGCCAAGCCTGTTTCTCCTTTCTGGGGAGGTTCCCATTGCTTTGATGGGAGCCACAGTTAATCCTTTATTTAAAAAGGGGGAGATCAAGCTGATCCTAACTGTTATAGGCCAATTTTTTATTTTGCCCTGTTTAATCAAAAGTGATGGAAAAACTTGTTGATAATCAACTGACTGGCTTTCTTGATGTCAATAGTATTCTCTCGGTTATGCAATCTGGTTTCCGCTCAGGTTATGGATGGGTCACTGCAACCTTAAAAAGGTCCTCAATGACATCACCATTGCCCTTGATTCTAAGCAATGTTGTTCTGCTATTTTTATTGACTTGGCCAAAGCTTTTGATACGGTAGACCATTCCATACTTGTGGGCCAGCTAAGGTGGATTGGTGTCTCTGAGGGGTCTTTGGCCTCATTTACTGACTCTCTCTCAAATAGTGCAGTGTATAAAGTCAGAACATCTGCTGTCTCAGCCACTGCCGGTCACCAAGGGAGTACCCCAAGGCTCGATCCTAGACCCCACGCTCTTCAAAAATGTACATTAACAACATAGCTCAGGCAGAAGGATGCTCTCTAATCCATTTGAAGATTAGAAACAACTGCAGCTATCACAAAAAGTGTCGTCGATCAGCGTCTTAAAAACGGGCAAAGACACCAACTCCCATAACTTTAATATCTTTCAAAGCATATTTCAGGATGAAGGCATTATGGGGAAAAATATTGCTTTCCCCACCTCAGTTCTAGCCTTAGGAACAGACAAGGACAGCAGCGACTGTGAAGGAAGACTGTATTGAGTGACTGATCTGGTAAGCGACGAACAGAGACACAAAGGGAGTTGTCCCATCAATGCTTTGTATACAAAAGTGTACCAGTGCTTTAGCCTCCTGGTGGCGAGAGAGGTACATTGCACCATGGGTAATTGATGTAGCATTTGTTTCGAATCTTAAAGCACCATGATACACTGTGTCCAGAGTTTAAGGTACTTGTGGAGGCCTGCATATAGACAATATCACTGTAATCGAGGACCGATAACAAAGTGCTTTGAACAAGATAATTTGACAGACATTGAAAAGCAAGATTTGTTCCTAAAATAGAAACCCAATTGCAACTACAGTTTCTTCGTCAATGTTATCAATGTGCTGTTTTAAAAATTCAGCTTTTCATCCAACTAATTCCCATGATACTTATAGGAGGTGACCCTATCAATTTGCTGGCCTTTCATAGTTAAAATCTGAAAGTGACTCCATCTGCTAAATATAAGAAAAAAAAATGCTCAAGCTTCAATTTGAAAAGAGGTCTCTGAATAACATCAACAGCCAACTAACTATAAGTCCAGAAAAGCGATCTCAATATTAGATGTGCAAGAATAAGTCATTGTGTCATCAGCATACAGATGGAGATTTGCAGAGTCAACAGTCTTCCCTGTGTAATTTATATAGTGTAAAAAAGATCTGACCTAAAGTGGAGCCCTGGGGGACGCCTTCGAAACTCAGATTCCATACCCTGCTGTGCTACACACTGTTCTGTCATAAAGGTCGTTTTTGGAACCAATACAATGCATCAACACTTAAACTTTTATTTAGTCTATTCAACAGCAGGGCGTGGTCAACAGTGTCAAAGGCCTTTGACAAGTCGATAGAAAGTGAGCATCTAGAAAATCACCAACATTATTGCAGTAATTGTACTATACTGTCCTACCAAGCAAAACTGGCAGTAACTGCTCATTTGGTCAAAAATGAGTTAGTCATTTTTGCTACAGTAAATACATGCTTAATCATGTGGACAAGTATCCTGCCTCTATTGTATTGTATTGTGGTGAAAATTGGGGTCATGTTAACAGTTACTGTATAAAGTTACTGTGAAACCAAGGTAAATAAAAGCCATTTTCCTCAGATCCACACTATGAGCAGGTACTGCCTTTTTGCTTGGTAGGGCAGCATACTGGGCTCTAAAACCCAACTGGAATTGAGAACCTGAAAAAAACTCAACTCAGTTTTTTTTCCTAAATGTTTGGATGTGCAGACAGTTTAGACATGGGACGATAGTTATCCAATTGGGACAGATCTCCACCCTTAACGTAAAGGCATGACGTAGGCTGCTTTCCAGACTTTAGGAATGGTATTACTCACCAATGAAATATTTAATATATGAGTGAGAGGGGCAGCAATAATCTCTGCACCCATTATTTGAAAAATTAGGGTTCAATTCATCCGGACCAGCCGGCTTTCTTATTACCAATAGATTTGATTGCCTTTACAACTTCTGAAAGCTCAATCAACACACGCGTTTGGCTGTGTGTGTGTGTGTGGCGGTGTTTAAATGTGACTGTCTGCAACTGTGTTTATTTTCTTCTCTCATTTAGTTTATTTTTTCATCTGTGCCCAAGTCTGTCTGCCTTCTCCCATTCCTCTCACCGTTTTTATGAGGGCAGAAGTCTTTGTTGACCCAGTGTGAGTTGACTCCGTCTGCGCTGGCTTGGACTCGGAGCACGTACACGCCCAGGTAGCGCAGATTAGAACCTGTGAGGTCACAGCGGGTGCGTGTGGTCCTTTCACACACACGGCTCCAGTTCTTCTTCTTCTTCATCTTCATCTTGTACTTCCTGTTGGGGAGCGAGCGAGAGGGTCAGTGATGAGAGGCAGTCTTGGCCTAATACCAGATCATGACTCATGGTGGTAAAATAAAGCAGACAAGTCACTGTTTGGGTGTAGGAGGTGAAATACGGTATCATGTGACATGGAGGTGACATACAGTACAGTATGTGACATGTAGGAGGGGGAGGTGAACTACAGTATGTGACATGTAGGAGGGGGAGGTGAAATACAGTATGTGACATGTAGGAGGTGAAATACAGTATGTGACATGTAGGAGGTGAAATACAGTATGTGACATGTAGGAGGGGGAGGTGAACTACAGTATGTGACATGTAGGAGGGGGGAGGTGAACTACAGTATGTGACATGTAGTAGGAGGTGAAATACAGTAAGTGACACGTAGTAGGAGGTGAAATACATTAAGTGACATGTAGGAGGTGAAATACAGTTTGTGACATGTAGGAGGGGAGGTGAACTACAGTATGTGACATGTAGGGAGGGGGAGGTGAACTACAGTATGTGACATGTAGGAGGGGGAGGTGAACTACAGTATGTGACATGTAGGAGGGGAGGTGAAATACAGTATGTGACATGTAGGAAGGGGAGGTGAAATACAGTATGTGACATCTAGGAAGGGGAGGTGAACTACAGTATGTGACATGTAGGAAGGGGAGGTGAACTACAGTATGACATGTAGGAAGGGGAGGTGAACCACAGTATGTGACATGTAGGAGGGGGAGGTGAACTACAGTATGTGACATGTAGGAAGGGGGAGGTGAACTACAGTATGTGACATGTAGTAGGAGGTGAAATACAGTAAGTGACACGTAGTAGGAGGTGAAATACATTAAGTGACATGTAGGAGGTGAAATACAGTTTGTGACATGTAGGAGGGGAGGTGAACTACAGTATGTGACATGTAGGAGGGGGGAGGTGAACTACAGTATGTGACATGTAGTAGGAGGTGAAATACAGTAAGTGACACGTAGTAGGAGGTGAAATACATTAAGTGACATGTAGGAGGTGAAATACAGTTTGTGACATGTAGGAGGGGAGGTGAACTACAGTATGTGACATGTAGGAGGGGGGAGGTGAACTACAGTATGTGACATGTAGGGAGGGGGAGGTGAACTACAGTATGTGACATGTAGGGAGGGAGGTGAAATACAGTATGTGACATGTAGGAAGGGGAGGTGAAATACAGTATGTGACATCTAGGAAGGGGAGGTGAACTACAGTATGTGACATGTAGGAAGGGGAGGTGAACTACAGTATGTGACATGTAGGAGGGGGAGGTGAACTACAGTATGACATGTAGGAAGGGGAGGTGAACTACAGTATGTGACATGTAGGAGGGGGAGGTGAACTACAGTATGTGACATGTAGGAAGGGGAGGTGAACTACAGTATGTGACATGTAGGAGGGGGAGGTGAACTACAGTATGTGACATGTAGGAGGGGGAGGTGAACTACAGTATGTGACATGTAGGAGGGGAGGTGAACTACAGTATGTGACATGTAGGAAGGGGAGGTGAACTACAGTATGTGACATGTAGGAAGGGGAGGTGAAATACAGTATGTGACATGTAGGAGGGGGAGGTGAAATGTAGGAGGGGGAGGTGAACTACAGTACAGTATGTGACATCTAGGAGGGGGAGGTGAACTACAGTATGTGACATGTAGGAGGGGTCTGCGGGGGTGGTGTGAGTGCATCTGGTGACTTACGCCATGTACTCTACAGTGAAGCTAACAGAGTTGCCTGTGGTCGTCTGGTCCCAGTCCCACGTCAGTACATACTGTGTGTTCAGGGTGAGCAGAGTCAGGTTCTGAGGTTGAGGCAGCTCTGCAAGCACTGGAACACAGAGAGTAAGACAGGCAGACCGGGTCACTGAATAGTTCTTCACTGTTTGGTACCGTGTTGTTTACATGTTACATGATGGGAGTTGGATATAAGCAACTGATTCGGCAGCAACTTTGAAGTTAAAATAGCCTCAACATTTGCATAGTTTAGGCTTTGCATTTCATCACTACTTCACAGCCAGCCACCAATTCACATGTCCTGTGGACAATATGAAATATACAAAAAAAGAGGAATTGATCCCATATTTAAAAATCTCTGAAAAACAAATAAGCAAACACACCCCTGTGGTGAGAAATAAACAATTGACTGGCAACAATGACAGTGACCTCACTAGCAGTGACCTCACTAGCCAGCGTTTCTATTGGCCGATTCCACGCCAGCGTTTCTATTGGCCGATTCCACGCCAGCGAGAAATATTTTCAGTATGTCAGAATGTTCTTGTAATTCTCACATAGGAACAGCATTGGGAGGAAGGATGTTTAACATGCTGTTTACCTTTGTAGCAAACTATTATTATTATTATTATTATTATAATTTAAACATGATTAAAGTGGCCATTTAAGACCCTAATGATCTGTAAACACGTACATGATAGACATATTGGCGTCATTTTAACTCCTTGTTGTGTTCTCTCAAATAAGGAGTATGTCTAGACTCTGAAATAATTTCCACATTCATTTATTCAACATAAAAAAAATAATGTAATAATGTTTTTTGATTTATCTTATTTTTTTGGGATACTGTTTGTTTAACAATATATACTTTTTCAAACATGTCAAATTTCCAGAGTGGGCTCTGGTACTTTTAATGATGTGACCCACCTAGACGTAGAAATGTACATTATACAGTGCATTTGGAAGGTGCTCAGACCCCTTGACTTTTCCACATTTGGTTCACACAGCCTTATTCTAAAATTGAGATTTTCCCGCAATCTACACACAATAATGACAAAACAAAAAGAGAGAACCCACTCTGGGAATGTGATGTAGAGTATTAAAAACAAAAAAAAACATTAAGTTAAAAGTAAGCATGGGTCTGAAGCCAAAAAAGAGAATTCCTGAGCACCGCAATGCGTACTCCACCCATGCTCTACAAAGGATTTCCAGCACACAACGTTGATCTACTAAAGTGGCTATGTTGGTTTATTGCTTAGGATTCAAACCTTAACAAAAGAAAACAGCCAAATTCATAGTCTTAGAGATGCTCCCACAATAATGTGTGTTATGCTGCATAGAAAGTAATGTATTGCATTCATCCTACCCAATTTCACTGCCTTTTCAAGCTTTTTTGATTTTATGAAAGCAAGCATTGATTTTATACTTACAACACCATTAGGCTTGATTGAGTGACCTGTTTTGTCTTGTAGCAATGTTGTCCCTGCCTGCATTTCTCTATTAAACCTTTATTTTATCAATATATTCATTGAAAAAAAATGAATAGATTTTAAAACATCTTCTTTGGTCAGTAGGTACCATAACATACAGCCGGTCTGTATTCCTGGTTTCTGTAACAGTTAGTTTACCTGTGTAATATTCACATAAACTTGTTTTTCCAACATGGTCCTGTTTTATCAATTGCTATACTGAACAATGGACAGTTCATTACCTCTGTCAAATTACTATGTAGCTTAAAGTTGTGTATACATCTCCTGATACGAACACCGTAACAAATGAGAAACACCTTACATCGGATAGGTTCGCTAAATTCTTTAACTACAAATATTCTTAGTCATGCTGTACATAGCTGTCCAACTCTGCAAAAAAAAGCACATTTTAATTCCCACATTTACAAAAACATTTGGGAGCAGAGTTTGAGAGCTGGGCCCGATTTCCCAAGAGCGTGTTAAGGGTTCAGTTCATCGTTTGGAGCATTGTTAAATGTCAGAGCAGTTTCCACAAAAAAACATAGTTCTTAAAGTTGCACTTGAAAACACTCGTGATCTAACGGCTGCCTCAGACCCCTTGCAGAACAGCTAAGCGCATCGTGAGATGCTTATTTTGGCCTCCCGCATCACTTCATCCATTAGAAGATTTGCGCTAAACATTAAATCACATGGTTTTATCTGGTTGCTCTGTGACTGCGATAACCCGAGAACAAAATTTGACTACAATAAAGTTGCCAATTGTTATATAAATATTCATACACATAGCTCATATAAACAAAGACATTCCGTCGCAAGAACACATACACCCAGCCACAAGACTGACCCCCTCTATTGGTCGGATGCTCAGGATAAGGCTCTGCTCTGGCTAGAGCAAGGCCCGCCTCCAACCCTCCGACCAGTCAAGAAGACCGAAACGACAAGACTCCACCTACTTTATTCTATGTATAAAAATGAATGTAACCGTTGTATAAGGCCTCTTTTTCACCTGACTCCTTGCCGAGTTGTATGAACTAGATCCGTGCACGTAAAACTGCGGGACAAGATATCTCTGACTCATTAAAACTGTCTTTTGTTACAACTGAAATCCACTCTGTCCAGCGTCCGTGATTTGGTCTCAACTCTCCAGTATTTAAACACTAACACAATGTCTTTGCAAATGATCCAAAACAAGCCACGTATATGAACATGCTTCAAATGAAAGCTCAGATGACTGCGTTAAAATAAAAACAGCAGGCTTATTACACGCGAAAGACAATGGTCTAAATATCCTCTCCGGTCGGTTTAGTCATCTTGCTTGGTTAATTTTGTCTTATAACAGTAGCTGGGTTTTTTGTCACATAGCTAACCAAAGTTAGCAAACGTGTCACTTGTTGATTGTGTACATGTCACGCAAGCAATGAATGATCATTATGTTGTTTGACCTGGATACTTCATGTGCAACCACCATCCCTGCTAGGTTTTATTTTTTAAATTTAACATTCCGATTAAATCGGTCAACCTCTAATAGCAATAGATACAGTGCATTCGGAGAGTTTTCAGAACCCTTGAATTTTTCCACATTTTATTTACAATTTTATTTCTAAAACATAAGTATTCAGACCCCTTTGCCTACGAGACTCAAAAATTGAGCTCAGGTGCATCCTGCTTCCATTGATCATCCTTAAGATGTTTCTACAAGTTGGAGTCCACCTGTGGTAAATTCAATAGACTGGACAAGATTTGAAAAGGCGCACACCTGTCTAGGTAAATTGCAACAGTTCTTAGGCGTTTTTAGTGCGCACGTGGGGGGTGCCGCCTACACAGCCAGGATGCCTGCTAAACCAAGTATAACAATAAGAAATCTAAGATGTGTCAAATTATATCCAGCTCAGGGGCTCCAACTATGCATTTGGTTTGCTAACTAAGTGGCTAGATGTCAAGATTACGTTTATTGGTCACTGTGGAGACATTCAATCCCATCCTGGATCGAGACCCCTGTTGCCTAAATTGTTGTGGAAGAACTGCGCAGATGCAAAGTCTGGCGAGAGAATTTCAGTAAAATCTCCATTCGTTTTTAACATCTCCAAATAGTCTTAAATATTTGCTCCGAATTCAACCATATCTGCAGAAAGAAAGGGGCGTTAGCTATGACATGACACATTGACTCTGAAAATATATATTTTGGTTATTGAACTACAGTAGATAAAGTGGATTTACACCCAGTGACAGAGTTGCGATAACGGAATTTAATCATGGGTCCCTGGTCTGTACTACACAGAAATGCATAATTATAAATGTTATTCTCTTCATGGTGATGTAGCACATGCAGGGCTCTACAGTGGGAACACTTTACTCACATATGCGACTAAATATTATGCTGTGTGACCAGGATAAAAAAAATGTTTTATTTAGGAGCACCAATGCGCCTGGAACAATTAAGTATTCTAGCAATATTAGCGCAAATATTTTGCATTGTGTTCCTAAATTTCTTTGTGTGCGCCGCCTACATTTTTCTCAACTTCAACACGCATGTGCTCCTTATAAAATACGTCAACGACAGCGTAGACCCAAGTAAGTACACAAAAGGTATAAATATGCAATATCCTCCTTTTGCCTACTTGGGCATTATTCTAAATGAGCTCTGCATCCAAACAAGACGAATTTTTTTTGTTCCGGACCAAATCTGAACGAAGCATAGACATCTAAGTACACCACAGTACAGCTCAGTAGAGTACAGTGTACTCAAGTCGTGTGATCTACTGTGTACTGTACAGTAATGTACTCTACTGTGCTGTCCAAACTTGTGAACCCAACGATGGTGTGACTACTATAAATTCCAAATGTAGCCAATTGCAGAAATTCCGCTACCGAATTTTTCATAAATTCGATAAACAATTTTGGTAATGGAGTTGTTTTAATCACTTAATTCATAAACAAAATTGATATCAGTAAAAACACTAACTGAAAGGTCTATTGTACTTGTTTCTTCAATTATCCTCCCTCATGAAAGACATTTGAAAATACACACCACATGGCCAAAAGTATGAGGACGCCTGCTCATCAAACATCTCATTCCAAAATCATGGCCATTAATATGGAGTTGGTCCCCCGTTTGCTGCAATAACAGCCTCCACTCTTCTGGGAAGGATTTCCACTAGATGTTGGAACATTGCTGCTATAACAGCCTCCACTCTTCTGGGAAGGATTTCCACTAGATGTTGGAACACTGCTGCAGGGACTTGCTTCCATTCAGCCAGGAGATCATTTGTGAGGTTGGGGACTGATTGTTGGGCGATTAGGCCTGGCTCGTAGTCGGCATTCCAATTCATCCCAAAGGTGTTCAATAGGGTTGAGGTCAGTGCTCTGTGCAGGCCAGTCAAGTTCTTCCACACCGATCTCAACAAATCATTTCTAAATGGACCGCACTTTGTGCATGGGGGCATTATCATACCAAAACAAGAGATGGCTTCCCCAAATTGTTGTCACAAAGTTTGAAGCACAGAATTGTCTAGAATGTCGTTGTAATTGAAGACTTATCTCCCTCACCAACTTCAAACATCTGCTATCGGAGCAGCTAACCGATCGCTGCCACTGTACATAGTCTATCGGTAAATAGCCCACCCAATTTACCTACCTCATCCCCATACTGTTTTTATTTATTTACTTTTCTGCTATTTTGCACACCAGTATCTCTACCTGCACATGACCATCTGATCATTTATCACTCCAGTGTTAATCTGCTAAATTGTAATTATTCACCTACCTCCTCATGCCTTTTGCACACAATGTATATAGACTATTTTTTTTAATTAAAAAATAAATACAAATTCTACTGTGTTATTGACTTGTTTATTGTTTACTCCGTGTGTAACTGTGTAACTGTGTTGCTGTCTGTTCACACTGCTATGCTTTATCTTGGCCAGGTCGCAGTTGTAAATGAGAACTTGTTCTCAACTAGCCTACCTGGTTAAATAAAAGGTGAACAAATAAATAAATAAGTATCATTAAGATTTCCCTTCACTGGAACTAAAAAGGGCCTTGACCAAACCATGAAAAACTGCCCAACCCATTATTCTTGCTCGAAACGTTACAGTTGGCACTATGCATTCGGGCAAATAGCGCCCTCCTGGCAGTCGCCAAACCCATTTTGAAAATACATGCTTGAACGTGCCAATAGGCTCGAGCTCGCTTGTTAGGCTCTGCCCACCTCCTTGCTCGTTCTACCTATTCAGATTAAATTTGCGCCCATTTGGAAACGACAGACTGTGGTGTATTTGGCTAATCCTTAGTCCAAATTAATGTACAGGTTTTGTTTAAAGCGCAAATTGTCTCGAAAACAAAACAGCCAAATACTCCGTATAAACGTGAATCGATTCACAATTCCGGTATGGTTCTAGCAACAAATCCCTTTACTGTCATATCACATCAATAATTTAACAAACGCAAAATATACTTACTGTACACCGGTTTAAAGATTAACACAGTTGCAGCCGACAGTATTTTTCAGTGAAAACACATTTTCGGCGTCTGTCTTTGTTGAATTAAACACAGGTGTTCGGAGACACTGATGGCTAGCTAATTAGCACAGGTAGCTGTTTTCCGTTAACAAGCACTGTAACGTGGAAATATGGCTGAGTGGCAATCCAATCCTAACCCTGTGTAATGGAACCGGGAGTCAAGGACGAGCTGTGCGTTCGTGAATTCAACTCTGGCCATCTATTCCGACTCCAGAGCGCTCTCGTCTGAGCGCCGGAGTGCAGAATAACTGTTTACAAACACTCAACACCTGTTGAATATGACCAGTGTCAGTAAACGTCGGCAAAAAAACCCACAATACAATTATTGCCAGCAGCACAGGCACCATCCCTCTAGATAACATGAACACAACACAATCAGCTCTTCTAGCTTGGGTACTTGACTGCGGTTGATGTCGGAACGCTCCGATCAACCCTAAGGTGTTCAATAGGGTTGAGGGTTGAGGTCAGGGCTCTGCAGTCCAGTCAAGTGTGCGCTCTGAATTTATGAACCCTGGCACTCCAGAGTGAATTGGACGCGAAAACGTAACAATTGTATCGATATAACATTGGGGCCAACATCTATATAGCTAATCCCAAATGTCGTCCTAATGTAGCTATCGAGTGGTGCAGCGGTCTAAGGCACTGCATCTCAGTGCTAGGGTTAGGATTACCACACCGCAGAGAGCCTGAAAACCAGCTTCTATCTCAAAGCCATCAGACTGTTAAACAGCAATCACTAACACAGGCAGGCTGCTGCCGACAAACAGACTTTAAAATCATTGGCCACTTTAATAAATTGATCACTAGTCACTTTAATAATGTTTACAATAACTTGCATTACTCATCTCATATGTATATACTGTATTTTATACCATCTATTGCATTTTACCTATGCTGCTCGGTCATTTCTCATCCATATAAATATAGTCTTATTCCATTCCTTTACTTAGATGTGTGTGTATTAGGTAGTAGTTGTGTAATTGTTAGGTTACATATTAGATATTGCTGCACTGTCGGAACTAGAAGCACGAGCATTTTGCTACACTCACAATAACATCTGCTAATCATGTGTATGTGACCATTAAGATTTGATTTAGAGGCATCACTACAGACCCTGGTTTGATCCCGGGTTGTATCACAACCAGCTGGTGATCTGGAGTCCCATAGGGCAGTGCGCAATTGGCCCAGCGTTGTCCTGGTTAGGGGAGGGTTTTGGTCGGGGTAGGCTGTCATTAACCGATTTGCCTAGTTAAATAAAGATTTACAAATATGTAAAAAAAAAAAGGGATCTCTAACTACAGCTAAATTAGCTAGTTGCTGTACTTACCATTGGTTATTGGGAGAGACCAGAGGAGAACGAGTGCAAAGCCCACCTTCATGATGAATAATGATTATTTAACAAGTAATCCAACGGTACGTTTTTCCCAAAAAAACTACCTTCACAGATCGTTCATTTTCCCAATCCCAGCTTTAGTTGCTGTGGCCAGTTGAGTTGCTCCCGGTTCAATGGAACATCACCGGATAAACAATCCGATATGGACGCCAACGAAATGACATATATGGAGATGTATGAATGACGTCGAAACTCAGTAACTTTACTCTGATTGGTCCTACGTGATTACGTTTTTTGTACAGATAGATAGATAGATAGATAGATAGATAGATAGCTTTGGCAATGTTAACACATATTTCCCATGCCAATAAAGCCCCTTGAATTGAATTGAATAGATAGATAGATAAATAGCTTCTTAGCTAGTTCGTTTGCAACAACAAAATAATATTTTTTAATAGCAAATCTGAATGCGATGCACACAAGGTCTATTCACAAAACGATCAGCTAGCGATTGTGTAGCTAACACTAGCTATTTAGCGAGCTAGATGGGTGACGCATTTATTTATTTGTATTTAACCTTTATTTAACTAGGCACGTAAATTAAAAATAAATTCATATGTACAGTGTTAAACTGTGCGAATAGTGTTGTTGCACGTATACCTAGCAGGTCAATTTAATTTAAAACCGCAACATTCTTCGCCCAGTTTAACACTGTAAATAGGAATTTGTTCTTAATTTACGTGCCTAGTTAAATAAATAAAAATGTATCACCCATCTACTTTAGTGCATAGAAAAGCAGTGTCTTTCTTGCAGCGTCAAGATCAGAGCTCCAAAAATATAGTTTTGAGACCTAACTAGCAAAAGAACTGTGTTGTACCAATGCCAATACAAAATTAAAAACAACACACCTCAACATCAAATGTCTTTAATTCCACCTGGCCTATCAGAGGTCAACATGGAGCTACCAGCATATTGCGTACACCTTTTCAATACTTCCAGATCTACACAAGTTTCTACAGGTTTATTTGGGTTTCAGGGATTAGTGCCAATGGAACAAGACCAGTCCCAGATAAACACTGCATTTGTGGTCTAATGGCCAACATCATAACAACTATCAACTATCTGTGCTATTAAGTGTAGTAGGCCTGCCTATCCTAGGGTTAGTAGGGAGCAGGCTTTCCTACCTGTCATGTAAAAATCTTCCCAGCGTGAAATAGTTCCCAATCGTTATGCTTGTATTGTGATGTCATGTTGTACAATTTCTCACAGCGTGAAAATGTTCCAAATTTAATCATTGCACACGCATATCTTTGGGTGAATGGCTGAGCTTGTGCTGAAGGCATTTCATGGTGCCGTTGTCAGAGATATTACAACACTGTGTATAGCCATAATAAGACATTTTAAACGTCTCTATTCCTTTGGAACTTTTGTGAGTTTACTGTTTATTGTTTAATTTACATTGATTTTAGAGAAAGGAGATAGGAATCCTATTGGGCAAGGAGACTGTCGACCAATCGCGTTCATGTTGTCATGCTGTGTCGAGCGGTTGCTAAAGTCAAACGCGTGACAGTGTACGAGTCGAGAAACGTGCCTATTTTCCTCAAAAGTACGTAATATCACGATCCCAAAGCTTTACAATATTACAGATATCAAAGTTAATTATCTCACATCTCGGAAAATATTTATATTGTTGTTCTTTCCTGTTGACGAAATTCATGCAAATGTTGGGTTTTCGAGCTAGCGCCCAATTGACTCCCATTTCCTCATTGAAGGAGCGCTCTCCTTGTACCAGAATCGCTCTGAATGAACCGCGTGGTCCATTGACGAAGCATTTGCAACGAACGCAATGGCAGTTATTCCAATGGAGTGTCCCATCTCATCAAAAGTATCTCTGCTGTTGCTAATGTCAGACTCCACCACTCTGTGAGGCACCTCGATCTGCAGGTTGAACATAGTGAGATTGTAGACTCCTAAATTGATAGCTGTAAAATCCCCTAAACAAACTACACTAACTATCTACTTCACATGCTGATATTATTTTTGGTATTATTGTTTGTACCTAGCCAGCCAGGCCATAGAGAGAGCATTGCAATGTTGATTTTGTAGTCGACCTGAGCTTTAACGGATTTCCACAACGATTTTCACGTTGCTAGATTACCAACCATTTGTGTTCTTTAACACGGTAAATTATAGAAATGGGTGGTTTTGGATTTTTACTTTAAGGACAATTTCACCAATCTGAAACGGTGGCAGCATCTCACACTATGCAATTCGATGTCTGCTTGCAATTGAAAGCACACTGCAAAACATGGCCTGATAGTTGCCTTCACACTGTGCGATTTCACAAGCTAATTCTTTACACTCGAGCCTCTCCCTTCTATCCTTCCTTCTCTGTGTACGATGGCTGTAAATACATTGAGAGACGATAAAGGCATTTCTCCTAACGTTGTTCACCCTGTTATGCTGTGAAAGCAAGGGAGCCTTGACAAGCTTTTTGAGACTTTCTTTTTTGTCAGGAGTTTTTAAAATGTATTAATGAAAGTCATATGGTGCCGACTAGTGGACATTTAGTGTACTCTTCTGGCATAAATATCACAGTCTTCTTAAACTAGGCTGAAGTGGCTTCCCCTCCTTTATCTGCACTATGTGAAAATAAGTGTTTATCTCTCCACCATATTGCTTAGACTTTTCTTGTATTTTCAGACCAGTTCAAATTTAAAAGAGAAGAGCCAATGTATTTGCCTGACTACCCAGACTCCTTGCTCCGGCCATATGCCGGATATGCATATGCTCTCCGCAATGAGTCTGGATCCGAGTGCCTCCCCCAACGATTTCTAGAATGCAAACACTTTCTAACCATTCTGATTGGTCCCAGAAACTGATGGATTGGACCAGAGTTAGAACACACGGTAAAGCGGCATTTAGAAAATGTGCCATTGGTTTCTGATACTCTGATTGGTTAGAGATGATCCAATCGCTGATGACTTTGTTTTGTACAACGTTTTGATGTCACCACCAATGACTTAATTGATGTCCGTTTCAGACTGAAGTATGTAGCGAACGACAGAACAGCGGAATAATTCAGTTAAAGTCGTCAGGCAAACAATAATACTGATATGGACTATAATAAAACCAAATCACATTTTATTTGTCACATGCGCCGAATACAACAGGTATACAACCTTACTGTGAAATGCCCAAATGCAGTTCAATAAATGGAGTTAAGAAAATATTTACTAAGTAAACTAAAGTGAAGAGAAAAAACAATCAAATCAAAAAGTAACACAAGAAAATGACATACAATAGCAAGGCTATATACAGGGGGTACCGGTACCGAGTCAATGTGCGGGGGTACAGGTTAGTTGAGGTAATTTGGAAAGTGACTATGCATAGATAATAAACAGCGAGTAGCAGC
The DNA here is from genome assembly GCF_045791955.1 of Oncorhynchus clarkii lewisi. Lineage (NCBI taxonomy): Eukaryota > Metazoa > Chordata > Actinopteri > Salmoniformes > Salmonidae > Oncorhynchus > Oncorhynchus clarkii. Next base: position 82,859,136 of record NC_092149.1, read on the forward strand.
AGTGTAAAAAGTTCTGGTGACCATTTGATTAATTGTTCTGTAGTCTTATGGCTTGGGGGTAGAAGCTGTTAAGAAGCCTTTTGGTCGTAGAATTGGCGCTCCGGTATCGCTTGCCGTGTGGTAGCAGAGAGAACAGTCTGACATGGGTGACTGGAGTCTTCAACAATTTTTAGGGCCTTTTTCTGACACCGTCTATTATATAGGTCCTGGATGTCAGGAAGCTTGGCCCCAGTGATGTACTGGTCCGTACGCACTACCCTCTGTAGCGTATTACGGCCATACCAGGCGGGGATGCACCCGGTCAGGATGCTCTCGACGGTGCAGCTGTAGGACCTTTTGTGGATCTGTGGACCCATGCCAAATCTTTTCAGTCACCCGAGGGGGAAAAGGTGTTGTCTTGTCCTCTTCACAACTGTCTTGGTGGGTTTGGACCATGATAGTTTGTTGGTTATGTGGACACCAAGGAACTCAACTCTCAACCCGGTCAATTTCAGCCCCGTCGATGTTAATGGGGGCTTGTTCGGCCCTCCTTTTCCTACAGTCCACAATCAGCTCCTTTGTCTTGCTCACATTGAGGGAGAGGTTGTTGTCCCTCCTCCCTATAGGCTGTCTCATCATTGTCGGTGATCAGGCCTACCACTGTTGTCGTCAGCAAACTTAATGATGGTGTTACAGTCATGTTTGGCCACTCAGTCTTGGGTGAACAGGGAGCACAGGAGTGGACTAAGTACACACCCCTGAGGGGTCCTCGAGGATCAGCGTGGCAGATGTGTTGTTGCCTACCCTTAACACCTGGTGGGCGGCCCGTCAGGAAGTCCAGGATCCAGTTGCAGAGGGAGGTGTTTAATCCCAGGGTCCTTAGCTTAGTGATGAGCTTCGTGGGCACTATGGTGTTGAACGCTGTATATACTATGGATCCCCATTAGCTGCTGCCAAAGCATCAGCTACTCTTCCTGGGGTCCAGCAAAATTAAGGCAATTTTATACAATTTTAAAACATTACAATAGATTCACCGATTTCACAACACACTGTGTGCCCTCAGGCCTCTACTCCACCACTACCACATATCTACAGTACTAAATCCATGTGTATGTATAGTGCGTATGTTATCGTGTGTGTGTGTGTGTGTGTGTCTGTGCCAATGTTGGTGTTGCCTCACAGTCCCCGCTGTTCCATAAGGTGTTTTTTATCTGTTTTTTAAATCAAATTATACTGCTTGCGTCAGAATAGAGTTCCATGTAGTCATGTCTCTATGTAGTACTGTGGAATAGAGTTCCATGTAGTCATGGCTCTATGTAGTACTGTGGAATAGAGTTCCATGTAGTCATGTCTCTATGTAGTACTGTGGAATAGAGTTCCATGTAGTCATGGCTCTATGTAGTACTGTGGAATAGAGTTCCATGTAGTCATGTCTCTATGTAGTACTGTGGAATAGAGTTCCATGTAGTCATGGCTCTATGTAGTACTGTGGAATAGAGTTCCATGTAGTCATGGCTCTATGTAGTACTGTGTGCCTCCCATAGTCTGTTCTGGACTTGGGGACTGTGAAGAGACCTCTTGTGGCATGTCTTGTCAGGTATGCATGGGTGTCAGAGCTGTGTGCCAGTAGTTTAGACAGACAGCTCGGTGCATTCAACATGGCAATACCTCTCGATGAACAGTGTTCTCACATAGGTGTTCCTTTTGTCCAGGTGGGAAAGGGCAGTGCGATTTGAGATTGCATCATCTGTGGATCTGTTGGGGTGGTATGTGAATTGGAGTGGGTCTAGGGTTTCCTGGATGATGGGGTTGATGTAAGCCATGACCAGCCTTTGAAAGCACTTCTTGGCTACCGACGTGATTACTACGGGTCTGTAGCCAGTTAGGCAGGTTACCTTCACTTCCTTGGGCACAGGGACAATGGTGGTCTGCTTGAAACATGTAGGTATTACAGACTCGGTCAGGGAGAGGTTGAAAATGTCAGTCGGAAAAACTTGCCAGTTTTTTTTTTTTTTTTTTTTTTGGGTGGTTGGTCATTCTTGATACACACAGGAAACTGTTGAGCGTGAAAAACCCAGCAGCATTGCAGTTCTTGATACACTCAAACCAGTGCACCTGGCACCTACTACCATACCCCATTGAAAGGCACTTAAATATTTTGTCTTGCCCATTCACCCTCTGAATGGCACACGCAATCCATGTCTCAATTGTCTCAAGGCTTATAAATCCATCTCCATCTTAAATCCAAACGTCTCCTCCCCTTCATCTACACTGATTGAAGTGGATTTAACAAGTGACATCAATAAAGGATCATAGCTTTAATCTGGATTCACTTGGTCAGTGTGTATCATGGAAAGAGCAGCTTCCGTTACCTACCTTATCTTCATTCTTTGTATTCTCTGAAACATTTTCTTTATGTCTATCATTTTATATTTTTTTGTCTGCGTCTCCCTCCCTCTCTCTCTATATGTCGATATGTTTCAGTGGTGTGCCTGCCCCCAGTCTTTAGCAACATGTCCATTGTCTCCTTCAACCTTGAGCACACTCTGACCTGGCTGCCCTGTTCTGGGACTCCTGCCAACACCCACTTCACAGTTCAGAGCCTCAGGTACGCTCTTATTCTTCAGTCCCATGCTTTCCTTTTTCGATCCTTCTAGTGTAGCTGCTGAGTTAAGTGCTTTCCTTTTCCGATCCTTCTAGTGTAGCTGCTGAGCAAGTGCTTTCCTTTTTCGATCCTTCTCGTGTAGCTGCTGAGTAAGTGCTTTCCTTTCAGCTGGTTACGTGGTAAAGGCAAAATACTGCACAATTGCAGTGATACAATCTAGGATAGTTTAGATTTGATCGTCCTTAGCTTTGTTTTCCCCT
>NC_092149.1:82862079-83012079 GCF_045791955.1 Oncorhynchus clarkii lewisi
TTTGTTCAGTGTATGTACGCTGTTTGTATGTTCAGTGTATGTACGCTGTTTGTTTGTTCAGTGTATGTACGCTGTTTGTTTGTACGCTGTTTGTATGCCTGAAACCAGTTCTGACAAGTAATTGTGTAAAAAAAAAAAAAGGGAAATAGTTGCACCTATTCCTTATAGATATAGTGAGTGTATGTTGATGTGTGTGTGTGTGTGTGTGTGTGTGTGTGAGGGTGTGTGTGTGAGGGTGTGTGTGTGAGGGTGTATGACACAGATTCTTCTGAGGACGACAACTTGTGGGTGTGTCATTTCTCCTCTTTCCCAGCACCCATAAGCAGGAAGTGTGCCATATTTAAATGTTCACCCTCACTTGGTTGTGTTGTTTGGTTCTGTTCATATTACCCCTTGTATTCTGATCTGTAGGTGAGGTTTCCCGTGTGGTTCTGAGGGGGATCCCACTCCAACACTAGTCCCATGTTGATGGAGGTAATTCTGATGTTACTGGGACTTGGAAGTTCAGCTAACACTGCTGTAAAAGCACAGTTATACACAGTTGAACATACTGACAAATACACATCATTCAGGGGGATTACAGGCTTTAGATAAACAAGGGTATTGAGTCAGATGGGGAAAATTGTATTTTATGTGTCTTGGACGATTTTAAGAGTTAAAAAAAAAAACATTTAGAGAGAAATTAAGCCCATTGCACTTCCTCGAGATGAACACTCTTGACCACATATGGTATGTGGGTAAAACCTTAAGCCAATGTGTATGCATATATTTAGCCTACATCATCAGTATGTCAATCTAACAGAGACCAAAATGCGACGTGTTTCCATTGGTTCCCACTAGTGACAGTAAAAGTAGATTATGGAATGTATAAGTGCTAAATAAATGTAGCCTATAAAAGACTGTGAAATGATCACGAAATATCAACAACAAAAAGTTCGTAAACCAGTCGTGATATTGAATGGTTTAAAACATTCATCTACAATCAAAGCCAATCGATTGACAGCACGTTGGTAGACTATGCTGTGGTAAAGTCGAAAGAGAAATACTGACCTGTCATTCCATGTAAAGTTAAGCATAATAGTTTGACAAACAAGATAGTAAACACCGTAGATTGCATGTTGCCCGAGAGATGTTCTGTGTAGTCCAGCGACACTGAAATGTTCCGCTATATTTGCTTCAGGCCGATCTTGAGAGTTTATTGTGTACTTTCTGAAAGGGCGGAGAATTGCGGGGAAGCGAAACCAAGCTGAGTGATATAAATACAGAAGAAGCCCGGGCAGGTTTCCATTGAACCAAGTTTAGTCGATGTCGGAAAAAACCTTTAGGCTTTAGGCTTAATGGAAACGGCAGATATAATATTCATTTTCAAAAGATCGACAAAATGTGTATCCGTTCGACAGGGGTGGATCTTTATTTTGTCTTACTTTATTGCGACACATTCTGATTGAATGATCAGTGTTTTTCGAGTAAATGATTGCCTAATACGTTTGATAGAAAACAGGGCACGTGATGTTTCGCCATAACTATATAGTTTCACTCCACATTTCATTCTAAATGCCTACTGCTTGTCAAGTAATTTTTCATATATAAAAATTATATTTATTTGTCAAGTATTGTTCTGACTTGCAAGATTGCCTGAACTGCTGCTTTACCTTGCTTCTTTGTAACGTTACATTTCTGAGTCAAAACGGATAAAGGCTAATTTATTGTTCCCGAATTTGAAAAACGGAAATCGACTTCGTTTGTCATTTATGGTGTCAAAATTAGACAGGGAATAATAGGAAACAAATAACAATATTTATTAAATTTATATTTTCGTTTGGTTCCTACCAAGAAGTACACGCCCCCTCATAGAATATTCTTGGTGCTTTAGGAGTGTTTTCAGCCTGGGTTACCAGCACAAAGAAAGGAGTCGACTGTGTGAGTGTGACAGGAAATCAAAATACTCATCTTAGTTTAAAGACAGGCTCCTGAAAGAGGGACATTTATTTTTTTGCTGAGTTTATATATACAGTTGAAGTCGGAAGTTTACATACACTGAGGTTGGAGTCATTAAAACTTGTTTTTTTAAACACTCCACACATTTCTTGTTAACAAACTATAGTTTTGGCAAGTCGATTAGGACATCAACTTTGTGCGTGACAAGTAATTTTTCCAACAATTGTTTACAGACAGATTATTTCACTTATAATTCACTGTATCACAATTCCAGTGGGTCAGAAGTTTACACACACTAAATTGACTGTGCCTTTAAACAGCTTAGAAAATTCCAGAAAATGATGTCATGGCTTTAGAAGCTTCTGATAAGCTAATTGACATCATTTTAGTCAATTGGAGGTGTATATGTGGATGTATTTCAAGGCCTACCTTCAAACTCAGTGCCTCTTTGCTTGACATCATGGGAAAATCAAAAGAAATCAGCCAAGACCTCAGAAAATAAATTGTAGACCTCCACAAGTCTGGTCCATCCTTGGGAGCAATTTCCAAAAGCCTGAAGGTACCACGTTTATCTCTACAAACAATAGTACGCAAGTATAAACCCCATGGGACCACACAACTGTCATACTGCTCAGGTAGGAGACGCGTTCTGTCTCCTACAGATGAACGTACTTTGGTGCGAAAAGTGCAAATCAATCCCAGAGAAACAGCAAAGGACCTTCTGATGATGCTGGAGGAAAGTACAAAAGTATCTGTATCCACAGTAAAATGAGCCCCATATCTACATAACCTGAAAGGCCGCTCAGCAAGGAAGAAGCCACTGCTCCAAAACCACCATAAAAAAGCCAGACTACGGTTTGCAACTGCACATGGGGACAAAGATCGTACTTTTTTGAGAAATGTCCTCTGGTCTGATGAAACAAAAATAGAACTGTTTGGCCATAATGACCATGGTTATGTTTGGAGGAAAAAGGGGGAGGGCTGCAAGCCGAAGAACACCAAGCCAACCGTGAAGCACGGGGGTGGAAGCACCATTTTGTGAGGGTGCTTTGCTGCAGGAGGGACTGGTGCACTTCACAAAATAGATGGCTTCACGAGGAAAGAAAATGTGGATATTTTGATGCAACATCTCAAGACATCATTCAGGAAGTTAAAGCTTGGTCACAAATGGGTCTTCCAAATGGACAATGACCCCAAGCATACTTCCAAAGTTGTGGCAAACTGGCTTAAGGACAACAAAGTCACGGTATTGAAGTGGCCATCACAAAGGCCTGACCTCAATCCTATAGAAAATTTGTGGGCAGAACTGAAAAAGTGTGTGTGAGCAGGGAGGCCTAGAAACCTGACTCAGTTACACCAGCTCTGTCAGGAGGAATGGGCCAAAATTCACCCAACTTATTGTGGGAAGCTTGTGGAAGGCAACCTGAAACGTTTGACCCAAGTTAAACAATTTAAAGGCAATGCTACCAAATACTAATTGAGTGTATGTAAACTTCTGACCCACTTGGAATGTGATGAAAGAAATAAAAGCTGAAATGATTCTCTCCACTATTATTCTGATATTTCACATTCCTAATATAAAGTGGTGATCCTAACTGACCTAAGACAGGGAATTTTTACTAGGATTAAATGTCAGGAATTGTGAAAAACTGAGTTTAAATGTATTTGGCTAAGGTGTATGTAAACTTCCGACTTCAACTGTATATCATCTCTCAGTATGTGATCACACATTTTGGTACTTGTTTCTCTACGTTAATAATCTTGATTTATGTTCAACCAAATAGAGAAATGAGCAAAGAGCGGGATGAGGCACAAGTTCGGATTTGAGGAGATTTTTCGAGAAAGCTATCGCACAGCATTACACTTTCAATTTGTGATAGTGATATTTCTTTCCATTTCCCCAGTATAGTGAAGGGCGACTCTGGCAGCACCGGAGTGAAGGGCGACTCTGGCAGCACCGGAGTGAAGGGCGACTCTGGCAGCACCGGAGTGAAGGGCGACTCTGGCAGCTCCTGACTGACGGGCGGCTCTGGCGGCTCCGGACAGGCGGGAGAACCTGGAGGGAGGAGACAGAGACAGCCTGGTGCGTGGCGCTGCCACAGGACCCACCAGGCTGGGGAGACCTACAGGAGGCCTGGTGCGTGGAGGAGGCACCAGATGGACCGGGCTGTGGGGGAGCACTGGAGCGCAGCCTTGGCACCACTCCTCCAGGCTGGATGACCCCTTTAGCCCGGACCCTCCAGAGTGCAGGCACAGGTTGAACCGGGCTGTGGGTGAGCACTGGAGATCTGGTGCATACCACTCGCACCTCTCCCTTAGGCTCAATGCCCACATTCGCCTGGCAGGGGCGGAGTGCAGGCATAGGGCGCACTGCACCCTCCCAGCGCCCCGGAGACACAGCACACAGAGCCGGTGCAGGATACCCTGGGCCGAAACGGCGTACCGGAGACCAAACACGCTGGACCAGCACAATACGCCCTGGCTGGATGCCCACTCTCGCATGGCACTTGCGGGGGACTGGCCTATAGCACACCGGGCTATGAGCGCGTATTGCTGTATCAGTGGATGGTAGATTCATGCTGTATCAGTGGATGGGAGAGCCATGCTGTATCAGTGGATGGGAGAGCCATGCTGTATCAGTGGAGGGGAGAGCCATGCTGTATCAGTGGATGTACAGAGCCATGCTGTATCAGTGGATGGGAGAGCCACGCTGTCTCACTGGAGGGGAGAGCCATGCTGTATCAGTGGATGTACAGAGCCATGCTGTATCAGTGGATGGGAGAGCCACGCTGTCTCACTGGAGGGGAGAGCCATGCTGTCTCAGTGGATGTACAGAGCCATGCTGTATCAGTGGATGGGAGAGCCATGCTGTATCAGTGGATGGGAGAGCCACGCTGTCTCACTGGAGGGGAGAGCCATGCTGTATCAGTGGATGGGAGAGCCATGCTGTATCAGTGGATGGGAGAGCCACGCTGTATCAGTGGATGGGAGAGCCACGCTGTATCAGTGGATGGGAGAGCCATGCTGTATCAGTGGATGGGAGAGCCACGCTGTATCAGTGGATGGGAGAGCCACGCTGTATCAGTGGATGGGAGAGCCATGCTGTATCAGTGGAGGGGAGAGCCACGCTGTATCAGTGGATGGGAGAGCCACGCTGTATCAGTGGATGGTAGAGCCATGCTGTATCAGTGGATGGGAGAGCCATGCTGTATCAGTGGATGGGAGAGCCATGCTGTATCAGTGGATGGGAGAGCCATGCTGTATCAGTGGATGGGAGAGCCATGCTGTATCAGTGGATGGGAATCGCAAGCAATACCGCTTCTGGAAAACCTTAGGGTTTGTACTACCTTCTTAAAGTACATGCTGGTCTTCTTTTAATTATGAAGTATATGTTGGTGATATTATTTTGCAGTTGGTCTTCTTTTTAGAAGAAGATGAATTGTCAATTAGAAGGTCATTTTCCAAGAGGCCTTTGCCCACTTAGGTATTTAATGAACATGTGGCCATAATCCTGTATTATTTTTATAGCAGAGAACAAATGGGAATATTTGTGCAATCAAAAGGGAATATTCACAAGGTACAGAGAACACGTTCAACAGTATACTGGGCTCCCGAGTGGCGCAGCGTTCTAAGGCACTGTATCTCAGTGCTAGAGGCGTCACTACAGTCCCTGGTTTGAACCCAGGCTGTATCAAAACCGGCCGTGATTGGGAGTCCCATAGGGCGGCGCACAATTGGCCCAGCGTTGCCCAGGTTTGGCCGGGGTAGGCCGTCATTGTAAATAAGAATTTGCCCATGAATTATAAAACACATAATTTAGACTTCCTGCTGTAGCAAACTGGCTCAAATTAAGATCCTACATCGTTAGCTATGCAAATGCATTTATTTTATTTAACCAGGTAGGAAAGTTGAGAACCAGTTCTCATTTATAACAGCGACCTGGCCAAGATAAAGCAAAGCAGTGCAACACAAACAACAACACAGAGTTACACATGGAATAAGCAAGCATACAGTCAATAACACAATAGAACAAATAAAGAAAGTCTATATACAGTGTTTGCAAATGGCGTGAGGAGGTAAGGCAATAAATAGGCCATAGTAGCAAAGTAATTACAATTTAGCAGATTAACACTGGAGTGATAGATGAGCAGATGATGATGTGCAAGTAGAAATACTGGTGTGCAAAAGAGCAGAAAAGCAAATAAAACAATATGGGGATGAGGTAGGTAGATTGGATGGGCTATTTACAGATGGGCTATGTACAGCTGCAGCGATCTGTCAGCTGCTCAGATAGCTGATGTTTAAAGTTAGTGAGGGAAATATACATCTCCAACTTTTTTTGCAATTCGTTCCAGTCATTGGCAGCAGAGAACTGGAAAGAAAGGCAGCCAAAGTAGGAATTGGCTTTGGGGATGACCAGTGCAATATACCTGCTGGAGCGCGTGCTACGAGTGGGTGTTGTTATGGTGACCAGTGAGCTGATATAAGGCGGGGCTTTACCTTGCAAAAACGTATAGATGACCTGGAGCCAGTGGGTTTGGCCACAAATATGTAGCGAGGGCCAGCCAACGAGAGCATACAGTTCGCAGTGGTGTGTGGAATATGGGGCTTTGGTGACAAAATGGATGGCACTGTGATAGACTGCATCCAGTTAGCTGAGTAGAGTGTTGGTGGCTATTTTGTAAATGACATAGCCGAAGGATTGGTAGGATGGTCAGTTTTACGAGGGTATGTTTGGCGGCGTGAGTGAAGGAGGCTTTGTTGCGAAATAAGAAGCTGATTCTAGATTTAATTTTGGATTAGAGATGTTTAATATGAGTCTGGAAGGAGAGTTTACAGTCTAGACAATCTGTAGTTAGCTACATAAAGTAATGGAGAAAACTGACGTTTCTGAAGCAGGTAGCTCTGGCTGGGCAGCAGGTTTAGGGACTAATTTACTTCCATAGATACTTCTAGCTATAGCCAGGAACCAGGTAGGGCTAGCTAGCCAGCCTGCTACTGACTCTGAAAAACACCAAAAGAAAGATGCCCAGGGTCCCTGCTCATCTGCGTGAACGTGCCTTAGGCATGCTGCAAGGAGGCATGAGGACTGCAGATGTGGCCAGGGCAATAAATTGCAATGTCCGTACTGTGAGACGCCTAAGACAGCGCTACAGGGAGACAGAATGGACAGCTGATCGTCCTCGCAGTGGCAAACCACGTGTAACAACACCTGCGCAGGATCGGTATATCCGAAAATCACACCTTCGGGACAGGTACCGGATGGCAACAACAACTGCCGAGTTACACCAGGAATGCACAATCCCTCCATCAGTGCTCCGACTGTCCTCAATAGGCTGAGAGAGGCTGGACTGAGGGCTTGTAGGCCTGTTGTAAGGCAGGTCCTCACCAGACATCACCGGCAACAACGTCGCCTAGGGGCACAAACCCACCGTCGCTGGACCAGACAGAACTGGCAAAAAGTACTCATCACTGACGAGTTGTGGTTTTGTCTCATGGTCGGATGGTCGGATTTGCGCTTATCGTCGAAGAAATGAGCGTTACACCGAGGCCTGTACTCTGGAGCGGGATCGATTTGGAGGTGAAGGGTCCGTCATGGTCTGGGGCGGTGTGTCACAGTATCATCGGACTGAGCTTGTTGTCATTGCAGGCAATCTCAATGCTGTGCATTACAGGGAAGACATCCTCCTCCCTCATGTGGTACCCTTCCTGCAGGCTCATCCTGACATGACCCTCCAGCATGACAATGCCACCAGCCATACTGCTCGTTCTGTGTGTGATTTCCTGCAATACAGGAATGTCAGTGTTCTGCCATAGCCAGCCTAGAGCACGGATCTCAATCCCATTGTGCACGTCTGGGACCTGTTGGATCGGAGGGTGATGGCTAAGGCCATTCCCTCCAGAAATGTACGGGAACTTGCAGGTGCCTTGGTGGAAGAGTGGGGTAACATCTCACAGCAAGAACGGGCAAATCTGGTGCAGTCCATGAGGAGGAGATGCACTGCAGTACTTAATGCAGCTGGTGGCCACACCAAATACTGACTGTTACTTTTGATTTTGACCCCACCCTTTGTTCAGGGTGACATTATTCTATTTCTGTTAGTCACATGTCTGTGGAACTTGTTCAGTTTATGTCTCAGTTGTTGAATCTTATGTTCATACAAATATTTCAGTATAGACCACCAGGAGGCTGAATATACACAGTACACTCAGTACCACAGACACTGAGACAGACACCAAGGGTCAGTACCACAGACACTGAGACAGACACCAAGGGTCAGTACCACAGACACTGAGGGACAGACAGACACCAAGGGTCAATACCACAGACACCAAGGGTCAGTACCACAGACACAGAGGGTCAGTACCACAGACACTGACAGACAGACACCAAGGGTCAGTACCACAGACACTGAGGGACAGACAGACACCAAGGGTCAGTACCACACACCAACAGGTCACTGACCATCTCGAATCCCACCGTACCTTCTCCGCTGTGCAATCTGGTTTCCGAGCCGCTTACGGGTGCACCTCAGCCACGCTCAAGGTACTAAACGATATCATAACCGCCATCAATAAAAGACAGTGCTGTGCAGCAGTCTTCATCGACCTGGCCAAGGCTTTCGACTCTGTCAATCACCATATTCTTATCGGCAGACTCAGTAGCCTCGGTTTTTCTAATGACTGCCTTGCCTGGTTCACCAACTACTTTGCAGACAGAGTTCAGTGTGTCAAATCGGACGGCATGTTGTCCGGTCCTCTGGCAGTCTCTATGGGGGTGCCACAGGGTTAAATTCTCGGGCCGACTCTTTTCTCTGTATATATCAATGATGTTGCTCTTGCTGCGGGCGATTCCCTGATCCACCTCTACGCAGACGACACCATTCTGTATACTTCCGGCCCTTCCTTGGACACTGTGCTATCTAACTTCCAAACAAGCTTCAACGCCATACAACACTCCTTCCGTGGCCTCCAACTGCTCTTAAACGCTAGTAAAACCAAATGCATGCTTTTCAACCGTTCGCTACCTGCACCCGCACGCCCGACTAGCATCACCACCCTGGATTGTTCCGAACTAGAATATGTGGACTCTATAAGTACCTAGGTGTCTGGCTAGACTGTAAACTCTCCTTCCAGACTCATATCAAACATCTCCAATCTAAAATCAAATCTAGAGTCTGCTTTCTATTCTGCAACAAAGCCTCCTTCACTCATGCCGCCAAACTTACCCTAGTAAAACTGACTATCCTACCGATCCTCGACTTCGGCGATGTCATCTACAAAATAGCTTCCAATACTCTACTCAGCAAACTGGATGCAGTTTATCACAGTGCCATCCGTTTTGTTGCTAAAGCACCTTATACCACCCACCACTGCGACCTGTATGCTCTAGTCGGCTGGCCCTCGCTACATATTCGTCGCCAGACCCACTGGCTCCAGGTCATCTACAAGTCCATCCTAGGTAAAGCTCCGCCTTATCTCAGTTCACTGGTCACGATGGCAACACCCACCCGTAGCACGCGCTCCAGCAGGTGTATCTCACTGATCATCCCTAAAGCCAATACCTCATTTGGCCGCCTTTCGTTCCAGTTCTCTGCTGCCTGTGACTGGAACGAATTGCAAAAATCGCTGAAGTTGGAGACTTTTATCTCCCTCACCAACTTCAAACATCTGCTATCTGAGCAGCTAACCGATCGCTGCAGCTGTACATAGTCTATCGGTAAATAGCCCACCCAATTTACCTACCTCATCCCCATACTGTTTATATTTATTTACTTTTCTGCTCTTTTGCACACCTGTACATGACCATTTGATCATTTATCACTCCAGTGTTAATCTGCTAAATTGTAATTATTCGCCTACCTCCTCATGCCTTTTGCACACAATGTATATAGACTCTTTTTTTTATACTGTGTTATTGGCTTGTTTATTGTTTACTCCATGTGTAACTCTGTGTTGTTGTCTGTTCACACTGCTATGCTTTATCTTGGCCAGGTCGCAGTTGTAAATGAGAACTTGTTCAACTGGCCTACCTGGTTAAATAAAGGTGTTCTCAACTAGCCTACCTGGTTAAATAAAGGTGTTCTCAACTAGCCTACCTGGTTAAATAAAGGTGAAATAAATAAATAGAAAAACACTGACAGACACCAAGGGTTTAGGGGCTATAATGTAAAATGTTAACTGTTGTGGTCTGATCTGTGCTGTTAGGTCCTGGTACATTACCTGTGCTGGTTGCAGTAGAACTGGTAAAGTCACAGTGGAGGTCAGATAGACTGAGGGTCACGGTCACGGTCACACAATACTCCGGCCCTGGCTCCTCAGTAGAGGTGACCCACAATGTTCATATAGTTAATGTTTATAGCCATGTTTTACAATGCTACATATATAGGTAATCTACATTGATCGTTATCATCATAATGGTCTGATTCGTAGCCATGTGTAGCTATAATACCATCAATGAGATACAGTATTTGTCCTATGACTTTTGTTCATTCATTGTTGTTGTGTATTAGATTCACTATCTGTACCACATTTAGATTTGATTAACTAGGCAAGTCAGTCAACAACAAATTCTTATTTATAATGACGGCCTACCGGGGACCAGTGGGTTAACTGACTTGTTCAGAACGACAGATTTTTACCATGTAAGCTCGGGGATTCGATCCAGCAACCTTTCGGTTACTGGCCCAACGTTCTAACATGAGGCTACCTGCTGCACCCATTGATAAATAAACTGTGGGTTAGAGATGGGAGATGAGCCCCCTCCCGCTAAACCTAAGGGTTAGAGATGAGCCCCCTCCCCCTGAACCTGTGGGTTAGAGATGGGAGATGAGCCCCCTCTCGCTAAACCTGAGGGTTAGAGATGAGCCCCCTCCCCCTGAACCTATGGGTTAGAGATGAGCCCCCTCCCCCTGAACCTGTGGGTTAGAGATTAGCCCCCTCTCCCTGAACCTGTGGGTTAGAGATTAGCCCCCTCCCCCTGTGGGTTAGAGATGAGCCCCCTCCCCCTGTGGGTTAGAGATGAGCCCCCTTCCCCCTGAACCTGTGGCTTAGAGATGAGCACCCACCCCCTGAACCTGTGGGTTAGAGATTAGCCCCCTCCCCCTGAACCTGTGGGTTAGAGATGAGCCCCCTCCCGCTAAACCTGAGGGTTAGAGATTAGCCCCCTCCCGCTAAACCTGAGGGTTAGAGATTAGCCCCCTCCCCCTGAACTTGTGGGTTAGAGATGAGCCCCCTCCCCCTGTGGGTTAGAGATGAGCCCCCTCCCCCTGTGGGTTAGAGATGAGCCCCCTCCCTCTGTGGGTTAGAGATGAGCCCCCTCCCCCTTTGGGTTAGAGATGAGCCCCCTCCCCCTGTGGGTTAGAGACCTGTGGGTTAGAGAGCTAGAGATTAGCCCCCTCCCCCTCCCCCTGTGGGTTAGAGATGAGCCCCCCCCTAGAGATTAGCCCCCTCCCCCTGAACCCCCTCCCTGTGGGTTAGAGATGAGCCCCCTCCCCCTGTGGGTTAGAGATGAGCCCCCTCCCTCTGTGGGTTAGAGATGAGCCACCTCCCCCTTTGGGTTAGAGATGAGCCCCCTCCCCCTGTGGGTTAGAGATGAGCCCCCTCCCCCTGTGGGTTAGAGATGAGCCCCCTCCCCCTGTGGGTTAGAGATGAGCCCCCTCCCCCTGTGGGTTAGAGATTAGCCCCCTCCCCCTGAACCTGTGGGTTAGAGATTAGCCCCCTCTCCCTGAACCTGTGGGTTAGAGATTAGCCCCCTCCCCCTGTGGGTTAGAGATGAGCCCCCTCCCCCTGTGGGTTAGAGATGAGCCCCCTTCCTCCCCCTGAACCTGTGGCTTAGAGATGAGCCCCCACCCCCTGAACCTGTGGGTTAGAGATTAGCCCCCTCCCCCTGAACCTGTGGGTTAGAGATGAGCCCCCTCCCCCTGAACCTGTGGGTTAGAGATTAGCCCCCTCCCGCTAAACCTGAGGGTTAGAGATTAGCCCCCTCCCCCTGAATTTGTGGGTTAGAGATTAGACCCCTCCCCCTGAACCTGTGGGTTAGAGATGAGCCCCCTCCCCCTGTGGGTTAGAGATGAGCCCCCTCCCCCTTTGGGTTAGAGATGAGCCCCCTCCCCCTGTGGGTTAGAGATGAGCTCCCTCCCCCTGTGGGTTAGAGATTAGCCCCCTCCCCCTGTGGGTTAGAGATGAGCCCCCTCCCCCTGTGGGTTAGAGATGAGCCCCCTCCCCCTGTGGGTTAGAGATGAGCCCCCTCCCCCTGTGGGTTAGAGATGAGCCCCCTCCCCCTGTGGGTTAGAGATTAGCCCCCTCCCCCTGTGGGTTAGAGATGAGCCCCCTCCCCCTGTGGGTTAGAGATTAGCCCCCTCCCCCTGAACTTGTGGTGGTGTAATTCTTAGAGCGAGAGGTGAGTTTCCTTGAACACAAACAGTGTGTGTTCTGGTGAGAGGAAGTAGTGGGAAAAACCAGACGTATCTACATCTGCAGTACGAGGTAAAGAACCCCTCGGAGAGGAAAAATGTGCCGGATGTAATCATTATATTAGACTAAATACTGATCTACTTTGTCATCCTCAGTCCTGGTGTTATTGTCAGGTTCTATTCAAAAGAAAACGTGAGTGGGTTTGGACCAGATTCTCAGAACTTGCTTTCTTTTCTAGGTATATGTACCTCTCTACACTGTAAAACAACAACAACCTCCAAATGAAGTAGATCCAGTGCATTCGGAAAGTAATCAGACCCCTTCTTCATGTTACAGCCCTTACATGGATTAAATCACTTTTTTCCCCCCCTTCTCTCTATTTATATCAATGGTGTGCCTGTCCTAGACTGCAGTGAGTCAGTATTTTGCCTTTACCATGTAACCAGCTGAAATGGAAGCACTTAACTCAGCAGCTACACTAGAAGGATAGAACAATGAAAGCACTTACTCAGCAGCTACACTAGAAGGATAGAACAATGAAAGCACTTACTCAGCAGCTACACTAAATCAAATCAAAATCAAATCAAATTTATTTATATAGCCCTTCGTACATCAGCTGATATCTCAAAGTGCGGTACAGAAACCCAGCCTAAAACCCCAAACAGAAAGCAATGCAGGTGTAGAAGCACGGTGGCTAGGAAAAACTCCCTAGAAAGGCCAAAACCTAGGAAGAAACCTAGAGAGGAACCAGGCTATGTGGGGTGGCCAGTCCTCTTCTGGCTGTGCCGGGTGGAGATTATAACAGAACATGGCCAAGATGTTCAAATGTTCATAAATGACCAGCATGGTCGAATAATAATAATAAGGCAGAACAGTTGAAACTGGAGCAGCAGCACAGTCAGGTGGACTGGGGACAGCAAGGAGTCATCATGTCAGGTATTCCTGGGGCATGGTCCTAGGGCTCAGGTCCTCCGAGAGAGAGAAAGAAAGAGAGAATTAGAGAGAGCATATGTGGGATGGCCAGTCCTCTTCTAGCTGTGCCGGGTGGAGATTATAACAGAACATGGCCAAGATGTTCAAATGTTCATAAATGACCAGCATGGTCGAATAATAATAAGGCAGAACAGTTGAAACTGGAGCAGCAGCACGGCCAGGTGGACTGGGGACAGCAAGGAGTCATCATGTCAGGTATTCCTGGGGCATGGTCCAAGGGCTCAGGTCCTCCGAGAGAGAGAAAGAAAGAGAGAAGGAGATAATTAGAGAACGCACACTTAGATTCACACAGGACACCGAATAGGACAGGAGAAGTACTCCAGATATAACAAACTGACCCTAGCCCCCTGACACAAACTACTGCAGCATAAATACTGGAGGCTGAGACAGGATGGGTCGAGAAGGATCGAACAATGAAAGCACTTACTCAGCAGCTACACTAGAAGGATAGAACAATGAAAGCACTTACTCAGCAGCTACACTAGAAGGATAGAACAATGAAAGCACTTACTCAGCAGCTACACTAGAAGGATCGGAAAAGGAAAGCACTTACTCAGCAGCTACACTAGAAGGATAGAACAATGAAAGCATGGGACTGAAGAGTAAGAGCGTACCTGAGGCTCTGAACTGTGAAGTGGGTGTTGGCAGGAGTCCCTGAACAGGGCAGCCAGGTCAGAGTGTGCTCAAGGTTGAAGGAGACAATGGACATGTTGCTAAAGACTGGGGGCAGGCACACCACTGAAACATATCGACATATAGAGAGAGACGGAGGGAGACGCATAAAATATAAAATGATAAGACAGTCACACAGAACAGGACAGCCAGAGAGACAGGTATTAAACAGGACACCAGCCAGAAAGACAGGTATTAAACAGGACACCAGCCAGAAAGACAGGTGTTAAACAGGACAGACAGAAAGACAGGTATTAAACAGGACACCAGCCAGAGAGACAGGTATTAAACAGGACACCAGCCAGAAAGACAGGTATTAAACAGGACACCAGCCAGAGAGACAGGTATTAAACAGGACACCAGCCAGAGAGACAGGTATTAAACAGGACACCAGCCAGAGAGACAGGTATTAAACAGGACACCAGCCAGAGAGACAGGTATTAAACAGGACAGCCAGAGAGACGGGTATTAAACAGGACACCAGCCAGAGACAGGTATTAAACAGGACAGCCAGAGAGACAGGTATTAAACAGGACACCAGCCAGAGAGACAGGTATTAAACAGGACAGCCAGAGAGACAGGTATTAAACAGGACACCAGCCAGAGAGACAGGTATTAAACAGGACAGCCAGAGACAGGTATTAAACAGGACACCATCCAGAAAGACCGGTATTAAACAGGACACCAGCCAGAGAGACAGGTATTAAACAGGACACCAGCCAGAGAGACAGGTATTAAACAGGACAGCAGCCAGAGAGACAGGTATTAAACAGGACAGCAGCCAGAGAGACGGGTATTAAACAGGACAGCCAGAGAGACGGGTATTAAACAGGACACCAGCCAGAGAGACAGGTATTAAACAGGACAGCCAGAGCACAGGTATTAAACAGGACACCAGCCAGAGAGACAGGTATTAAACAGGACACCAGCCAGAAAGACCGGTAATAAACAGGACACCAGCCAGAGAGACAGGTATTAAACAGGACACCAGCCAGAGAGACAGGTATTAAACAGGACACCAGCCAGAGACACAGGTATTAAACAGGACACCAGCCAGAGAGACAGGTATTAAACAGGACAGCCAGAGAGACAGGTATTAAACAGGACAGCCAGAGAGACAGGTATTAAACAGGACACCAGCTAGAGAGACAGGTATTAAACAGGACACCAGCCAGAGAGACAGGTATTAAACAGGACACCAGCCAGAGAGACAGGTATTAAACAGGACAGCCAGAGACAGAGGTGTTAAACAGGACACCAGCCAGAGAGACAGATATTAAACAGGACACCAGCCAGAAAGACAGGTGTTAAACAGGACAGCCAGAAAGACAGGTATTAAACAGGACACCAGCCAGAGAGACAGGTATTAAACAGGACACCAGCCAGAGAGACAGGTATTAAACAGGACACCAGCCAGAGAGACAGGTATTAAACAGGACAGCCAGAGAGACAGGTATTAAACAGGACAGCCAGAGAGACAGGTATTAAACAGGACAGCCAGAGAGACAGGTATTAAACAGGACACCAGCTAGAGAGACAGGTATTAAACAGGACACCAGCCAGAGAGACAGGTATTAAACAGGACACCAGCCAGAGAGACAGGTATTAAACAGGACACCAGCCAGAGAGACAGGTATTAAAAAGGACACCAGCCAGAGAGACAGGTATTAAACAGGACACCAGCCAGAGAGACAGGTATTAAACAGGACAGCCAGAGACAGAGGTGTTAAACAGGACACCAGCCAGAGAGACAGATATTAAACAGGACACCAGCCAGAAAGACAGGTGTTAAACAGGACAGCCAGAAAGACAGGTATTAAACAGGACACCAGCCAGAGAGACAGGTATTAAACAGGACACCAGCCAGAGAGACAGGTATTAAACAGGACAGCCAGAGCACAGGTATTAAACAGGACACCAGCCAGAGAGACAGGTATTAAACAGGACACCAGCCAGAGAGACAGGTATTAAACAGGACAGCCAGAGCACAGGTATTAAACAGGACACCAGCCAGAGAGACAGGTATTAAACAGGACACCAGCCAGAGAGACAGGTATTAAACAGGACACCAGCCAGAGAGACAGGTATTAAACAGGACAGCCAGAGCACAGGTATTAAACAGGACACCAGCCAGAGAGACAGGTATTAAACAGGACAACAGCCAGAGAGACAGGTATTAAACAGGACACCAGCCAGAGAGACAGGTATTAAACAGGACACCAGCCAGAGAGACAGGTATTAAACAGGACAGCAGCCAGAGAGACAGGTATTAAACAGGACACCAGCTAGAGAGACAGGTATTAAACAGGACAGCCAGAGCACAGGTATTAAACAGGACACCAGCCAGAGAGACAGGTATTAAACAGGACAGCAGCCAGAGAGACAGGTATTAAACAGGACAGCCAGAGAGACGGGTATTAAACAGGACAGCCAGAGAGACAGGTATTAAACAGGACACCAGCTAGAGAGACAGGTATTAAACAGGACACCAGCCAGAGAGACAGGTATTAAACAGGACACCAGCCAGAGAGACAGGTATTAAACAGGACACCAGCCAGAGAGACAGGTATTAAAAAGGACACCAGCCAGAGAGACAGGTATTAAACAGGACACCAGCCAGAGAGACAGGTATTAAACAGGACAGCCAGAGACAGAGGTGTTAAACAGGACACCAGCCAGAGAGACAGATATTAAACAGGACACCAGCCAGAAAGACAGGTGTTAAACAGGACAGCCAGAAAGACAGGTATTACATAGGACACCAGCCAGAGAGACAGGTATTAAACAGGACACCAGCCAGAGAGACAGGTATTAAACAGGACACCAGCCAGAGAGACAGGTATTAAACAGGACAGCCAGAGCACAGGTATTAAACAGGACACCAGCCAGAGAGACAGGTATTAAACAGGACACCAGCCAGAGAGACAGGTATTAAACAGGACACCAGCCAGAGAGACAGGTATTAAACAGGACAGCCAGAGCACAGGTATTAAACAGGACACCAGCCAGAGAGACAGGTATTAAACAGGACACCAGCCAGAGAGACAGGTATTAAACAGGACACCAGCCAGAGAGACAGGTATTAAACAGGACAGCAGCCAGAGAGACAGGTATTAAACAGGACACCAGCTAGAGAGACAGGTATTAAACAGGACAGCCAGAGCACAGGTATTAAACAGGACACCAGCCAGAGAGACAGGTATTAAACAGGACAGCAGCCAGAGAGACAGGTATTAAACAGGACAGCCAGAGAGACGGGTATTAAACAGGACAGCCAGAGAGACAGGTATTAAACAGGACACCAGCTAGAGAGACAGGTATTAAACAGGACACCAGCCAGAGAGACAGGTATTAAACAGGACACCAGCCAGAAAGACCGGTATTAAACAGGACACCAGCCAGAGAGACAGGTATTAAACAGGACACCAGCCAGAGAGACAGGTATTAAACAGGACACCAGCCAGAGAGACAGGTATTAAACAGGACACCAGCCAGAGAGACAGGTATTAAACAGGACAGCCATAGAGAGATATTATAGTAGAGCAAAATATTAGTACCAGAGATAATACACAAATCAAACAAGTCAAGAAAATGTTTCAGAGAACAATGAAGATAAGGTAGGTAACGGAAGCTGCTCTTTCCATGACATACACTGACCAGGTGAATCCAGATTAAAGCTATGATCCCTTATTGATGCCACTTGTTAAATCCACTTCAAATCAGTGTAGATGAAGGGGAGGAGACGAGTTAAAGAAGGATTTCTAAGCCTTGGGACATACATTGTGTGTGCCATTCAGATGGTGAATGGGCAAGACAAAATATTTAAGTGCTTTTGAACGGGGTACGGTAGTAGGTGCCAGTCTCACCGGTTTGAGTGTCAAGAACTGCAACGCTGCTGGGATTTTCACACTCAACAGTTTCCTGTGTGTATCAAGAATGGTCCCCCACCCAAAGGACATCCAGCCAACTTGACAACTGTTGGAAGCATTGGAGTCGACATGGGCCAGCATCCCTGTGGAACGCTTTCGACACTATGTGGAGTCCATGCCCCGACGAATTGACTGATCTGAGGGGTGCAACTCAATATTAGGAAGGTGTTCCTAATGTTTTGTAGACTCAGTGTATTTCTTTGCTGTCCATTTTGCTGTAATATTTTGAAGTGTTTGCTGTATTAGTTGTGTTTCTGTGGTTTGAAGGATATCTGTCAGGAACATGAAACTTCTAATGTTGTACTGAATAGTTTCTTAACTGTGTTTATAACAAACGATAAAACAAAATGTTCAAATGGTAAAAAAATATTTTATTACATACAACATTAAGGATTTTTAAAAAAAATGTATAAGATTTATAAAAATTAATTGGCGTTAACAAATATTACATTTATTTTACAGATAAACGTTGATTGAAAAATTGTATAATACACACTTCAAAAGGACTACTTTTTCCTGAATATGTAAAAAATGTAATGTTTCTTACAGTATAGCAAAAAGCAAGTAAAGAAGTACTACTACGATAATCGCATAAACACTAAAAAGCATGTTGACCTTCTGAATAAGTACAGAATACTGTATCGTATAGCTTGACCAGTGATGCCCTTGACGTTTGCCCGTTAGCATTAGCCAGTAGTACTAATGCTGTCTGTGAACATCGATAATATAACCCCCAAAGTACTTGGAAACCTAATTTAAACTTTTGATAATGGCTCTCACATTCAAGTTAGCAACTTGAGAACTCCGCTGAGGTAATATGTACTTTACATTGCTAACACACTAAAACGACATGCACGGCACAATTATTTTAACTGACACACAGAGAGCAAAACCTCTTCTCAAGTCTCCAAAAGTCTAAACACAATTTCTGCTTTACACACATTTTTTGCAATTCAAAATGGCACTTTTTAAATGCACTGCACACGGTTCTCTGCATAAGACACAACAATCTGACATAAAGTCACATGTTTGCCATTTCAAAACACTGCCATTCAAAATGACACTACATGAGCTAATTGGCCAATACATGTGCCACCTGGCCAAACACCTCAATGGTTAATTGTTACCACTTCAATCAGGAAGTAAGCACCATGAAAAGACCACAGGTGAGCACCTTTTGTTTTACAACAACAATGGAAGCCGTTGTAGAGGAAGGGTGAGAATGAGAGGGGGAGGAAGAGTGAGAGGTAGGGGTAGAGGAATTCATGGCCAAAGACAACTTTCAAATGAAATCAGAGCAACCTTAGTTGATCATGTCATCAACCATGGGCTGACAATGCGAGAGGCTGGACAGAGAGTGAAATCAGAGCAACCTTAGTTGATCATGTCATCAGTCATGGGCTGACAATGCGAGAGGCTGGACAGAGAGCGCAGCCCAACTTGAGCCGTTTTACTGTCGCCTGTGTCCTCCGGACATTTATACTGGAGTACAGGTATGTAACCAACATTTCTTTCACACTATGTAGTACACCCCATGTCATAGTGTATCAGTTGGGTGACACCTGTTTACTTCATGAACGGCTGATGTCATACACTAACTGCACAAATTTCCTGTAGAATTTACTCTACTGTGGGGGAAATATCTTTAGGCTGCATTGTCCAAGCCCTATTTTTTTGTTTTTCTAAAGGACTGAGAGACACAACCATGGTGGAGGAAGGGGCCAAATGTTCACCGGGGTACAGGAAGCTGCCATTGTAAACTTGGTTTTGGAAAATAATGAAATCAGATTACGAGAAATTCAAAGCCACATCATCCAAGACAACACCATATTCAACGAGTCAGTCTGTCCACATTGGCTCGCATTCTCAAGCGAAACCAAATCAGAATGAAACAACTTTATAAAAAGGTGCCGTTTGAGAGAAACTCTCAAAGAAACAAAAGAGGTCAGACGAGAATATGTGGATGTATGTACAATATTGACTGCAGTACACTACAACATTGTTTCCCATTGTACTGGATAACACCATATAGACAGACTGCTTTTGTTCTATGTTTTCAGGGAGTACTGGAAATGGATGCTCATGCAATCCCACATGAGTTCATCTTTATAGATGAGGCTGGGTTCAACCTAGCAGAGACCAGAAGAAGTGGGAGAAACGTCATTGGCCACAGAGCCATTATAGATGTTACTGGCCGACGTGGTGAGAACATCACAATGTGCGCTGCCATCTCCAATACGCATGGTGTCCTCCACCGTCATGCCAACCTTGGACCATACAACACAGCCCATATTCTCACATTTCTGGACAGACTCCACAACATTCTCATACCACCAGAGCGTATGAATGATGCAGACCATCAAAGAACCCGGTACGTTGTAGTATGGGACAGCGTGAGCTTTCTTCGTGCAGCCCCAGTCCAAAACTGGTTTGCTGACCTCCCACCATACTCACCATTTCTGAACCCCATAGAAGAGTTGTTTTCGGCATGGCGGTGGAAGGTATATGACCGGCAGCCCTTTGTGAGCATGCCTCTTGTACAGGCTATGGAAGAGGCATGTGATGAGATTGATGTGGGCGTGATTCAGGGATGGATAAGGCACTCAAGGCGCTTCTTCCCTCGATGTCTGGCAAGGGAAGATATTGCCTGTGATGTGGACGAGGCGTTGTGGCCAGACCCAGCTGTGATGTGGACGAGGCGTTGTGGCCAGACCCAGCTGTGATGTGGACGAGGCGTTGTGGCCAGACCCAGCTGTGCGGCAAGATGCTGCCTAATTATTTTTCATCCCTTTTTTTTCTCTATATATTTTTATTTTTCAGTTTACAGTTTTTTTTGTGAGCATATTTTTGTTCAGTCCAATGTAAATATATCTGCTGTGCATATGTTGCACTGACTTGTTTTGGTGAAAAATAAAATGTTTCAACAGCATGTGTGTGTATCTGCAAATATTTATGTGCATCTGAAGAATTTTCTAGAATTTGAACTATTTTAGTATTATGGCAAAGCATCCTAAAGATGAGAGTGATTTTCATTATGCCCAACAGTGTGTAGTTGGTTAGACATACATCTGGTAATATGAATGAAGTGTGTGTAGTTGGTTAGACACAAATCTGGTAATATGAATGAAGTGTGTGTAGTTGGTTAGACATAAATCTGGTAATATGAATGAAGTGTGTGCAGTTGGTTAGACATAAATCTGGTAATATGAATGAAGTTTGGGCCATTTGGTGCTACTGTTTGATTTTGATATATGTAGTTGGTTGCAGTGCTTCATTTTGCAGTTTGGGTGTGTGGTTTTGTGAATTGTGTTTAGTATTTGGATAAAACCAGCCTAGTTTGCAAAATTGTGTTTTAGCAATTGGGAAAAACTAACAATTTAATGATGTAAAAAAAACAATTCTATATGTCTAAATACTTTAAAAAAAACTGCAATAATATAGTACAGTCCATATCAATACTATTGGTTGGCCAACGACTCAAACTAAATACTTCCGCTGTTCTGTCGTTCGCTACATACTTCAGTCAAACTGACATCAAAACGAGGGGGTCTTGTACAAAACAAAGTCATCAGCGATTGGATCATCTCTGACCAATCAATCAAAAACCCAATGACACATTTTCTAAACGGCGCTTTATCCACATGTTCTGGCTCTGGTCCAATCCATCAGTTTCTGGGACCAATCAGAATGGTTAGAAAGTGTTTGCGTTCTAGAAATCGTCGGGGAGGTACTCGGATCCAGACTCATTGCGGAGAAGAAACTAACGTCTGTGGTCGTGGCGTAGCATATGGCCGGAGCAAGGAGTCTGGGTAGTCAGGCAAATACATTGGCTCTTCCCTTTTAAATTTGAACTGGTCTGAAAATACAAGAGAAGTCAAAGCAATATGATGGAGAGATAAACAGTTATTTTCACCTAATGCGGAGCAGTCGGTAGCCCAGCGGTTAGAGCGTTGGACTAGTAACCGAAAGGTTGCTGGATCGAATCCCCGAGCTGACAAGGTAACATTCTGTCATTCTGCCCCTGAACAAGGCAGTTAAACCCACTGTTCCCCTGAACAAGGCAGTTAAACCCACTGTTCCCCTGAACAAGGCAGTTAAACCCACTGTTCCCCTGAACAAGGCAGTTAAACCCACTGTTCCCCTGAACAAGGCAGTTAAACCCACTGTTCCCCTGAACAAGGCAGTTAAACCCACTGTTCCCCTGAACAAGGCAGTTAAACCCACTGTTCCCCTGAACAAGGCAGTTAAACCCACTGTTCCCCTGAACAAGGCAGTTAAACCCACTGTTCCCCTGAACAAGGCAGTTAAACCCACTGTTCCCCTGAACAAGGCAGTTAAACCCACTGTTCCCCTGAACAAGGCAGTTAAACCCACTGTTCCCCTGAACAAGGCAGTTAACCCACTGTTCCCCTGAACAAGGCAGTTAACCCACTGTTCCCCTGAACAAGGCAGTTAACCCACTGTTCCCCTGAACAAGGCAGTTAACCCACTGTTCCCCTGAACAAGGCAGTTAACCCACTGTTCCCTGAACAAGGCAGTTAACCCACTGTTCCCCTGAACAAGGCAGTTAACCCACTGTTCCCCTGAACAAGGCAGTTAACCCACTGTTCCCCTGAACAAGGCAGTTAACCCACTGTTCCCCTGAACAAGGCAGTTAACCCACTGTTCCCCGGTAGACGGTCATTGTAAATTAGAATTTGTTCTTAACTGACTTGCCTAGTTAAATGTTATAACAAAAATAAAGGAAGGACAAGGAAGCCACTTCAGGCTACCTTGAGATTTATGCCAGAAGAGTACACTGATTGTCCACAGGAAGCCACTTCAGGCTACCTTGGGACCTTGATTTTTATGCCAGAAGAGTACACTGAATGTCCACAGGAAGCCACTTCAGGCTACCTTGGGACTTTGATATTTATGCCAGAAGAGTACACTGAATGTCCACAGGAAGCCACTTCAGGCTACCTTGGGACCTTGATATTTATGCCAGAAGAGTACACTGAATGTCCACAGGCACCATATGGCTTTCATTAACAAATAAAAAAAACCTCCTGGCAAAAAAAAAAAATGGAATGGTTAATTGTGCAACAAATTACTTCTCTCATCGCCTCATGTAACCAAAATACTCCTCATCTTCCTCCTCCTCTTCCTCAGAGGTAGCAGTGTGCGTCTGTGTTATGGCAGGCTCTGTGGCCCAAAACTTGGTGTCAGAGGGCAGGAAGGGAGTGGTGGGCTCAGGGGGCTCCCCCAGAGAGCGGTGTTCTGGATCCTTCCTCTCCTCATGTCTACCTAGGGTTACAGACAGCAGGTTGACATCCAGGCAGCTCTCCTCCTCCTCCGGATGTAATCCCCCTGCATTCCCTGTGTCCCTCTCTGAGGAAAGACTGAAGCTCAAGTCCTGTCCCCGTGAGGCACATTGAGCTGGCTCTGTAAGCTGACTGGTTTGTGACGGTCCAGACGGTGGATGGTTGTTTGATAGAGACATTGAGAAGCCGTCAGGTCTGAGCAGAGATTCAGGCTGCTGGTCGCTGGTTATGAAGAGAGGAACGTGAGGGCGGTTGGACTGCGTCTCAGCGGTGGTCTGAGTGTCTGTGGATGTGGCAGTGGGATATGCCAGAGAGCGTGTGCTTAGATAGGGGTGTAGGAACACCTCTGCTCTAGAGGAAGAGGAGGAAGAGAGGGGGTTATGAGAGGTCAGACCAGCAGTGATCCCTCGTGTCTTGTATCCTTGTCCTCCCCCACTGCTTCGCTCTGTCTCTGCCTCGCTTTCTTCCTCACTCTCTGTGTCCTTCCCAGTGCTTCCTGAAGGGGGCGATGGCGGCACTGGAAGCACCGAGGGACATGGTTTCTCATCACAGGGCACTGGGTATAGGCTCTCCTCGTGGTGTTGTATTGAGCTCTGCAGAGGAGAGATAGAGTTCATCTGTGAGGTGAGGAGGTGAGTAGTCAGACACGTACCACAGAATAAGACCATGGCTACCGAAAATGTTTTTAAATATGTAGATTACGTAGATTAAAAAACAAAACAAGTCTTAAATCAACAGAGCGGTGCGCCTCTTTTGACACCATGTGTGAGCCTGTGACTAAGGTCACCTCATGAATACTAAAAGCACCGCTGTGGTCAACACTTCATGATAGAACAAATCAAACAGTGAGCAGATGGGAAACAACCTAGCGTTCATTGGCACATTGTTAGCCTGGACTCCCCCCCTCCACTGTGTGATATGTTAATTCAGCTGTGTGGTTTAAATCAGACCCCCCATTCCCCTGTACGACACATTAATGTAAATTCCGCAGTGGTTTAATGCTGTGTTCAAAACAACTGGGAACTTTGAAAAATACAAGGTCAAATAATGACGTCAGTGATCTTCAGAGACAAAGGTGTAGAAAGAGGCCTGAGTTGGATTACTGTTTTTCCACATTTAGTAGCGTTACAGCCTTATTCTAAAATGTATCACATTAGTTTTTTTTCCCCTCATCAATCTACACACAATACCCCATAATCCGATAAAGAGACTAGGAGAGAAACAAGAGGGCTTTTGTTTGAACCAAGTTGGTTGCAGCAGCCTGGGGCTTCAGCTGTCTGGTAAACACGGTGCCGTTTGTTGGGTGTGTGTGTGTGACTTGCAGCTCTTTCCGGCATTGTGCAGGGCTGTCTTTCTTTTTGTTAGGGTGTAGATCCGCTTTAACAGTGCAGACAGATTGTAGCTTCTATCAACGTAATCGTCTGCATCACTTCCAATCCCCCTGTATATTTTTGTTGTTGTAAACATATCCAGTACCAGTCAAAAGTTTGGACACCTACTCATTCAAGGGTTTTTATTTATTTTTTACTATTTTCTACATTGTAGAATAATAATGAAGACATTGACTGGTACTGTATATATTAAAATATATTTATATTTTCCTTTATTATTTCCCCCTAACTTTACCACTCCTCCTCTAATTGGTGTAAACTAATGGACAACAACACTTAGGCTTCTACTTCCAGTTTATACATTTTACTTGACAAAACGTATTTTACAATAGTTATCATGTGTGTTTTTTTTTTTTTAAATCCCATCCTTCAGCTACCACGAACCCCTCCCATCGATCTCTGAAGTCCATCCAGTTTTATTTCTATTTTTCCAACTGTGCTGTTATGTTTCACAAAAGTTCTGAACTTATATACACGGACAAAGTATACTTTACATTAGTTATCTTGTAGTGTCTAATCCCATCCTTCAGCTGTAGTGTCTAATCCCATCCTTCAGCTGTAGTGTCTAATCCCATCCTTCAGCTGTAGTGTCTAATCCCATCCTTCAGCTGTAGTGTCTAATCCCATCCTTCAGCTGTAGTGTCTAATCCCATCCTTCAGCTGTAGTGTCTAATCCCATCCTTCAGCTGTAGTGTCTAATCCCATCCTTCAGCTGTAGTGTCTAATCCCATCCTTCAGCTGTAGTGTCTAATCCCATCCTTCAGCTCCACACAACCCCTCTCAGAAAATCTCTTCACACCATCACTTTTGTATTTCTACTTGCCATTTTTTTTTCAACAGTGCTATGATGTTCACAAAAGTTTTGAATCTTTCTTATTCTCATAGTTTCTACTGATTGTATATTAAAGATTTTTTTTTTTTAATTGCTAAAAGTATTACTATATTATTTATCAAATCACCCAGTAGTGCTAACTGCTGAGTTAGTTCCAAGTCAATGTTGCACTTCTCCAACCATCCTGGACCTGCGACCAAAAACAATCTACACATGTACAAAATTATTTATTAAAATTTTGTATACTAATTTAAATAGACAAATTCTAAGTTTTGAATCCGCCATTATTTTGCTGCTATTAGTTGATTGTAATTTTGGGTAGAGCAGACATTTCCATGTATTTCTGTAAACTGCATGTGTGACTTAACTCCACCAGTCATACTTATGATATAATTTATAAAGATTATACTTTTTTTTGTAATGTTTTTAATTTTTTAAAATCTATTAGTATATTTGAGTTTAACCACAATATCTGTTTTATTATTTGTTCTGTCTTTTCTGGTGGATTAAACTGAAATTGAAACCAACTTTCTAAGGCTTGTTTTAAATATAGCAATATTTTGGAGATTATTTCATTTTAAAATATCCGAAAGTAATAGTTCGTAATCTGAATAAAGGGAAAAGGCCATTCTTGAACATGGGGTGAGACATTCTTACTAATCTGCTAGAGAACCAGTCTAGATTTAAAATAACGTTTGTACGACTGAAGCTTTTAGTAAGAGGTCTAATCCTTCAATATTTAATCATTTCTGCCCTCCGAATTCATCTTCATTATATAAATAATCCTGTTTAATTTTGTCTGATTTGCCATTTCAGATAAACTTGAATATTTTTTGATGATATCATTTAAAAAAAAAAAAAAACAGGTTGTTAGGTATAGGCAGGGTCAAATCCAGTCAGCTGATGTTCTGAAAGAGCGGCAAAATCTGGACCCATACAAATCAGCCGGGCTAGACAATCTAGACGCTTTCTTCCTAAAATGATCTGCCGAAATTGTTGCAACCCTTATTACTAGCCTGTTCAACCTCTATTTCGTGTCGTCTGAGATTCCTTTTTATTTTACCCCTTTTTCTCCCCAATTTTGTGGTATTCAATTGTTTAGTAGCTACTATCTTGTCTCATCGCTTATAAATTCCAGGCATACAAAATCCTTTTTAAAGTCAGCTATGAATACCAGACCTGGTTTCCCAGATTATTTTTTTTATAGTGTTCTATTGTTTCCAGTATTTATCTTATATTATCTCCATTGTATCATCGATGTAAAAAAAAAAAAATCTGTCTGATTAGGTTGAATAATATCAAACAATACTGTTTTAATTCTATGCGCCATACATTTGACTAGAACACTGACATGTAAGGGGGCCTCCAGTTTTGTTTAAATGGACTGGATCTTTATATTGACCACATGGGTCCTGTTTCAGTAATAATGAAATCAGACCTTGTTGAGTATCTGGTAATCTACCATTTCTATTAAAACTAATAGTTTCGTGCTAATAGTGCTAATCGTGGTCTTCTGACTATATTAAAAAGTGTGGTATACTTCCACTGGTATGCCATCCAACCCTGGAGTTCTCTCAGACATAAAGCCTTTAATTGCGTCAAGAAATTCATCCTTTGTAATTTGGCCTTCACACGAGTCTTTCTGTACAGTTGTTAATTTTACATTAATAGTAGAAAAAAAATCCATACAATTATCTTCGGCTAGTGGACTAAAACAAAAACACGTGCTTAAAGTACTCTGCTTCCCCTTTATAGTTTGGTGAATCATGGGTTATTTTTAGTAGCATTTTCTATGTTGAAGATTAAAAAAAAGTAATTTTGCAGGGCTGTCAATCTCCACTGTCTGAGCCTCCTGTTGACATTTTAGCATGAGCTAATGTTAAGATTTGTGAACGTGACCCAACACTCTTCAGTCAGTTCTACCTTGTTCCAGACCTCTTTTTCTCCCCGATTTCATGGTATCCAATTGGTAGTTACAGTCTTGTCTCATCGCTGCATCTCCTCAAGAGAGGCGAAGGTCGAGAGCCGTGCGTCCTACGAAACACAACCCAGCCAAGCCGCACCGCTTCTTGACACACTGCGTGGTTAACCTGGAAGCCAGCTGCACCAGTGTGTCGGAGGAAACGCTGTGACCAAAGCTGGCGACCAAAGTCAGCGTGCATGCGCCCGGCTCGCCGCAAGGAGTCGCTAGAGCACGATGGGACAAGGACTATGCCAAACCCTCCCCTAACCTGGACCAATTGTGAGCCGCCTCATGGGTCATCCGGGTCTCGGCCAGATGCGTCACAGCCTGGGATCAAACCCGGGTCTGTAGTGACGCCTCTAGCACTGTGATGCAGTGCCTTAGACCGCTACGCCACTCGGGAGGCCAGTCCCAGACCCCTTCTGATCGAGTATTCCAACCATGTCCTGCCTTCTAGGGTGTTTTTCCTAGTTTCTGCATTGCTTTCTCTCTCTCTGGGGTTTTAGGCTGGTATCTGTGAAGCACTTCGTGACAACTGCTGTTGTTAAAAGATATTTATAAAATAGATTTTATTGATTGAAACCAGGGCTAGAATAGATCCATCTGTATCAGTCTATAGCTTACCAGTACTTCTGGAAGGTGTCGTCTCAGACAGATGAATCCAGTGTGGAACAGTAGGGTAGTAGTAAACAGGCCAAACAACACAAGCAAACACAAAACCACTGAGATCGCTGCGTCTGTGGAGAGAGATCGACAGTCAGAACACAAAGACCACATATGTGCTTATGTGCTTGCACACACACACACACAGTGTACCTGCGTTGTACTTGGCAGCTGTGAAGGCACAGTGTGGTTGGCTGTAGGAAGAGTTCTTGTCGCTTCTCTCCTCGCTGTCCCTTATTCTGACGGAGACACAGTACTCTCTGCCTGGAGCCAGGTTATTTAGAATCTTTTCTTTCAGAGACGTCATCTCCTCAGAGTACTTGGACACACAACAGAAACCAATCAAACCAATGCGTCATGCTTGAATACACCGAGTTATTCAGCACTGAAATGAGAACATGGCATGCAATAAGTAAAGCATCTCTGACGATGCAGTGATGATGTCATACTGTGTGTGAATCGGTCACTCAATATCAAAATGACCCATGTAGCTCCAACCCTTAGGCATGTTTTAGATTTTCAAGAGGTTTGGCTCTTCCTGTCCTCACCTTAGCTCCATGCCTGCTGCTTCTGATGCTTAAACTGTAGCTGAAACTGTCGTAGACATCCCACAAGCCGTCCACAGGAGGCCTCAGGTTCACACACAGAGTGCTGTCGCAGGCCTTAACACTCACCACGGGCGGGTCCAGGAGGGCTACAGGACACACAGAGGGACAAACAGCACTTAGTGGCTGCTGTTCAACCAAGCAGTTTAAAAGTCTCTCCAGAAAGGGGAGAACATGTTTTTGTTAAATGAAGAACGTGTCAGCCTACTAGTTGTTCTGCTAGCGCTCCTGAACACAACTCCAAAGTATTATAACATTAACCCTACAAACTCCATTCCCGGCCCCTCCTTCCCCCACAACCCTGATAAGCACCGGCCTGCTCTCCTTTTCGGCGTGACTGAGGAAACGCTGACACTCACTGCCATCGATGGGTTTAAAGCCGATTTGGTTGCCCGGGGGTGAGACTTCGTTCCCAGACACAGCGAACACCCGGTTGTAGTAGGTTTGACTGCGGCTTGAGAATGCTTTAGTCAGGTTACACACCAGAGGGGACTCCACGTGCTCACAGCCAGCCACCACCTCCCAAGACTGGCCACCCCTAATTTAAATGAGGGGGGAAAAAAGAGAGAGGTAATGATAGACAGACAGAGAAGTTCAAGTCTAGCTTATTTGTTTGCTAGTTGGCCTAACATTACACTGTACCGTAATTTCCAGACTATAAGCCACTACTTTATTCCCACACTTTGAACCTCGCGTTTTATACAATGACGCGGCTAATTTATGGATTTTTCCCCCGCTTTCACAAGATTCATGCCGCCCAAAAAACTGAGCACCGTCACATAATGTGACGTAAATCGAGCGCGCTCAAACTTCCCATCATTCTGATTACGGTAGTCATTTTGTCACCCTCATCATGGCAAAGACACGGAGAAATGCATATGATGCAGCTTTCCAAGTTGAAGGCGATCGATCTGGCTGTTGGAAAAGGAAATTGAGCTGCTGACAGCGTGGAGCATTGTCAACAAAATCCACTATCATCAACGGGTTTGGAAAGGATGGACTGCTGCGTGTTGAAGAGGGCAGCGATCCAACATCGGATGAAGCAATTCTGAGGCTATTCAACTCCGACACCGAAGGAGATGACTTCAGTGGTTTCAGTGCACAGGAGGAGGAAGATAGTGACCAATGACTTTCTTGGTAGGCTACTGTTTACTGCTATTTAAAAAAAAAATAATTGTTACAAGCCGTGTTTCGTTTAAAAGCCTATACATTTTTGTTACAAGCCGCGTTTCGTTTAAAGGCTGTGTAAAGTTCATTTGTTTCAATGTACCGGTAGGCACCTGCGGCTTATAGACATGTGCGGCTTATTTATGTACAAAATACATATATTTTTTAAATTCAGTGTGTGCGGCTTATATTCAGATGCGCTTGATAGTCCAGCAATTACGGTAGTTAGTATGGTGTGTGTATCATTGAGCTAAAATACAAGAAGACACTCCCAAGTCATGTTCTGACAAGTCTATCTTCACCTGGGTATATGATATAGTTCGGTTCTAATTCTCATTATGAAAGCTTAACCAAGTTTATTCTTCCCAGAGGGTCAATACAACTGCATTCAGACAAAACATGTTTCCACCAACACCACTAGTATATATACACTCCAATTTAGGCACAACTCCTTCTCTCTAATCCTTACATCTATTATGGTTTGACGGGAAGACGAAGTAATAGGGCAATAAAGCATCATTTCTCCCTTTAAGGGGACCTGACCTGACCTCAACCCCCCATTTTCCTAACCCACAGATCACCATCCGTATCCCCTATAGCAATCCTGTGACTTCCTCCCGTCCACCCAACACATTCCGAAGCCATCTGGCTCCTACAGATAACCATTAACTTCTGATGTAAAACAAAAACCAGTCGCTATCACTCCTTAAATAAGATACTGAGTTTAACAATGTTCCAAGTTTAACCCAGAATCAAACAATATGTTGTGATTACAGTACTGAATCATTCAAAGAGCAAACACATCAAGGAAAAGCAGTTTGGCCTATTTAACTGAGAGGATCAAAGAGCGAGAGAGATACTCATACTGAATGACACACCTACATCATACCTGCTAGAGAAAATCATCACGCGGTAGTACACGTTCCTGGGGGACCCCGAGCCTGGGTCCCACCTCAGCTGGTGGACAAAATGTCTGGAGGAGAGAGTCACATTGACTGGAGCAGGCAAATCACACATAG
Organism: Oncorhynchus clarkii lewisi; assembly: GCF_045791955.1. Classification (NCBI taxonomy): domain Eukaryota; kingdom Metazoa; phylum Chordata; class Actinopteri; order Salmoniformes; family Salmonidae; genus Oncorhynchus; species Oncorhynchus clarkii. The sequence goes on from NC_092149.1 coordinate 82,892,971, forward strand.
CTGAGAAAGAGAAGAAGAGGAAGATACATTTTATTTAGTGTGTCGTTTGGGTCCTGGATGCTGATTGGCTGAAAACCTGTGGTATATCAGACCGTATACCACAACATACTATGACACAAAAATCACTTGTTTTACTGCTCTAATTACATTGGTCTTTAATAATAGCAGTAATGCATCTCGGGGGGGGGGGGGGGGGGAATATATGGCCAATATACCACAGCTAAGAGTTTTATCCAGGCACTCCACTTCGTGTCGTGTGTAAGAACAGTCCTTAGCCGTGCTATATTGGCCAAATACCGCACCCCTTCGGGCCATATTGCTTAAATATACCACACCCACTCAGGCCTTATTGATAAAAGCAACTTGAAGTACAGGCCCCTACACCCACACCATTTTGTTGTTGGGGTACGGCCACACCATTCAAACACAGGAAAGATTATTTAGTTTTCCATCCCCCAAAAAATGCTATTTCACTCATAATGTAATTAATTATAGGTCATTATTTCAAAGAAATCACACTGGACAGTCATTTTAGGTATTACCCCTCGGAAATACAGTAATGATGACTACAATTATGAAGCCGTAACGTTACTGAGGAAAATATATAATTGTACAAGATGCAGAGGGACGACAAGCTATTCAAAAATGTCTCACCTGAATGTGCCTGTAGTAACCAGGTAACCATCCATATCACTGGAGACATGACACCACTGCCACAACACTCGGTGTGTCATGTCAATCAAGCTGACTCGTACATCCTCCACCTGGACTCCACTGTGCAGCAGCTCTCATGTCCATCCTCTTCTAGCTGAAAAGGACAGGCGGGCTTTCATTGTCTCTTTGGGTGTGGTGTTTGTGCACTTGGTTTCAAAGGGATCGGGCGATCGAGTTGCGTCTGGGGTTCATAATTCACAACTCAAACCAACATTGTGCTGGAATTTTGGAAAGATAAAAGGAAAAACAGACTAACTTGGTAAGCTACATTAGGCTATTGCAACCGGGGCGGTGTCAGAATGCGTTTCTTTTCCTTAACTCTTTTTTTTTTTACAGAAATCTGCTGCTTTGTTGTAATGGAAATGGGAACTTTTGTAGCATAACTAGTTGATATCACAAATTCTCGTTTCAGGTGGCCAACTAGCAGAGGTGGATACTTGAGTAAAAGTAGAGTACCTCAATAGAAAATGACTCGAGTAAAATTCACCCAGTAAAATACTACTTGAGTAAAAGTCTAAATGTATTTGACTTTAAATATACTTCAGTATCAGAAGTAGAAATATTTTAAAATTGCATATATTAAGCAAACCAGACCGCATACATGTATAGTTTTTATTTACGGATCGTCAGGGGAACACGCCGACACCCAGACATAATTTACAAACTGAATCATTTGTATTTAGTGAGTCCGCAGATCAGAGGCGGGAGGACCAGGGATGTTCTCTTCATTGGCTGTCCTGGCTAAGCATTCAAAATGTAACATGTACTTTTGGGTTGTCAGGGTTAAAATGTACGGAGTAAAAAAAAGTACATCATTTTCTTTAGGAATGTAGTGAAGTAAAAGTTGTCAAAAAAAAAAAATTGGTAAAGCAGATAAGTAGTTTTATGGGGATAACGTTAAGTGGTACTTAGTCTTTTTTACACCCCTGCCAACTAGCTACATCAACATTACCAAACTAAACGTGCAGAGAGATAGTAAGAAGAAAACACGATAACCGCTAGTAAAACAACAGTTAGCTGTCGGTTCCACTAATACCACGAGTCCGTTAGCTTCTCGCTAACAAAGCCTAGGCCAAACAGTGGATATCCTTTGATAACGCCAAGCATAATGCAATTACAATAAAACATAGCTACCGTTATGAGATGACATTTCTGCCTGGTTGGCAACAGAAAGTCGAACAAGAAGAGCCAGTCCTCTGCCACAATTGGGGTGCTTTCCGTAACTGCTGCCTTGCCAGCTTGTAGAAATACAAAAAGGTTTTTGCCGCGTTCAAATCAACTGGGAACTCGGAAATCTCCGATTTACAGGCGTTAAAAAACGAGGTACGGTTGGGAAAATCATTTCGAACCGTCATCCAACTCGGAATTCCAAATCGGGAACTCGGGCCTCTTTCTAGAGATCAGATTTTCTCACATGAAGATCATCGACCTCGTATTTGTCCGAGTTCCCAGTTGTTTTGAACGCGGCATAACAACGCTGCTGCTGGAAATGACGACAATGTTGAGCAACCATCCACAGATCTTTATAAGAACGGATTGGCTTTTCCTGGGGGACATTGTTTCACACTAAGCATTTCTTTTTTTTAAGAGAGCAGTGTACTTTAACATGACATACAAGTCTCGACGTATCAAGGAATTTCCCACATAATAACTTTTAGAAACAATAGCCTAAAAAACACACATTCTACACAAAAACCGGGTCACGATTTGATCATTGAGCTCTAATTCTTCTTTCATAAAATTGCACGTACATTACAATGAATGAAACGGACACATCAGTGGTATTCAAAGTCGGGCTGGAGGAACTGCATTAATGTCACCAAATAACAAAAAAAAAATACAAATGAATAGTACATGCTATAGTATTTGACAATATACAAACGTTTTTGAGAAAGATAATTTCAAAAATTAAGTGTATCTGAATGAACAGAATCCTGATAACACGTAGAGACATTTTAAGGCTGTCATCCGTTTTGGGGTGAGGATCGGGAAAGTGTGAATACCTTTGTTTTACACACATTCTCAACAGAAGACAATATTTGGGAAGGAATGGACGTGATAGAAGGCATATCCAACCAAGTGGAATAGCTGTGCAATTATCGGCTAAAACACTTACACTGTAGGCCTACACGGCACGCATGTGTAGCAGTGCGATGTTGTTCCCCTAGATTATGCACCAAGTTGCACACAAGGACCAATTCAAATAGGCCAGGTCTAGAGGGGATGTTAATAATTTGATAATACATTTTGTATATTTTGGTTTGGCCCGTCGCGGGTTATCTGTATTTCCATACCCCCTTATTGTTCTCCTTTGCCTGACCTTCGGCTAGCAAGGTGCCTGAGAGCTATGACTGTGCCAAGGGTTAACATAATGTGTGTTGTCTCTTCATGTGCAGGTGTCTGAGAGCTAGGACTGCGCCAAGGGTTAACACAATGTGTGTTGTCTCTTCATGTGCAGGGCAAATCAAAATAATTCAACTAGCAGACCTTCAGTTGTGGCAGCGTCCTAATTAAAAGTACACAACGCAGAATGAACCACGCTACGCACGCACGCATCAATGTCCCATATAGCCTGAGAAGTCTTCTTCTTCCTCTTCCTCTGTCTCATTGTGAGACTGCACAGTGCCAGTGTGCGTTACCAGGCAGTCAGAGTATGTCTTTGTACAGCTGACAGCATGTCTATCTGAATATTCAAAGTATTTGTGTGTGCAGTCTGCCCGTGACGGTGTCAGTACTAGGCCTGTATCTTCCTGTATCTCACCCTGTGATCCCATGCTGTCCAGTCCTAATGTCCTCTGTAAGGAGTCTATGGGAAGTAGAGGCTTCTGCTCCTGTTTGGAACAGCCTAATAAAACATCTGTCTCATGCTCCTCCTCCTCCTCCCTCTTTAAAGCCCCCAGAGTCACAGAGAACAGATTGACGTTACCAGAGGTCTCCTCCCTCATCTCTTTCTCCACCTCCCTCATCTCTTTCTCCTCCTCTCCACCCAACCCTACAAGTCCCAGAGGTCTGGGTTGATCTCCGTCTAGGCTGGAAATGACCTTCGTTAGTTCACCTTTGACCTCGCTCTGACCCTGACCTCCAAGCACCACCACACCCACAGGAACTTCCTCTTCCTCCTCAGCTGCTGTCTCAAAACTCAACCCCCCAGAATGCCCTGCTACGTTAAGAAGGGCAACATTAGCCCCTGATGCTTCCTGGGACTGTATGGTGCTGGAGCTGCTATCAAAGGAGAGCCCCGCATCGCGGTCCATGTAGACCGTGCCGTTTCCCCCCTCCTTCTCTTCATCCTCCTCCTCCTCCTCTTCCTCCCCTGCTCGGTTTGAGTTCTCTCTGTTGTGGTGTGCTTTTGTTGTGAGGGCCTTCCCTTGTTGCTCTGGCTCAGAGGATATGGAGACCAGGTCAGGAACTGTTCTCTCTGGGGTGACTAGGTAGCCCTCAACCAGGTCAGTCTGCAAGGGGAGAGGGAGAAGAGAGAGGCTATGTTAGACACAGAGAAAAGCACAGTGATGTCACTGCCTGAAGCTGATTTAACTTTATGTGGACAACAGGGCATGAAAGAGTTAAAGTTAATGTTATTTGCCTTTTGCAGGAATTTACTTTGGCTTTGCATTTCTTAAGCTCTTCAAACTCACATCCAGGACCAACAAATCAACAATGGCAAAGCCAAACAAATAATATCATAGACAAACAGTGAGAGAGTTGTGAGAAATGGGTTTGACAATGTAAACATATGTTTCCCATGCCACTAAAGCCCTTTTAAATTGAATTGAAACAAAGGAGTGAGAGTGTAGGGTGTGGTTAGCTACAAGATAGAGCCATTTCTCACCAGTGATCTAGGCAGGTGGGTCTTCAACTTGCACAAGAACCCCGTGTAGAACAAGACAAACATGAGAACCATCAGGCCTGCCCCACTCACAATGAGGAGAACCGACACCCCAGCTACAACAGCAGGGACTGGGGGGGGGGGACAAGTCATGGTTATACTCCAATCCAAGGTGCACTGAATGAACAGAATAATCCTGATAACATAAAGAGTTCCATGCAATATTTAAAATAGTAACACAATGCCAACACATGACCTAATATCTGGCATGGTAAAAAGTGAGGATGAAGCATTGACTAACATAACTATAGACAATATTCACCTCTGTTAGCCTCCACAATACTGGTGTGTGCACACTTCCACTCAGAAAGCTGTGTTTTTTGGTTGGTGGTGATCATCGTATGCACCCTCACACAGTACTCTGCGCCCACCTTCAAGTTCTCCAGCATATAACTTAAATGAGTTGTACGGGTCTCTTTGATCTGAAAATGAATATGATCGAAGAGTATTCATTTTTTGATTAAATGGTCCTCATTCTCATTAAATGGACATCATTTAAAAAAATTATAACAATAATATGTATAGAATTTGACACTACAATGAAGACAGGGAAAGGAGAGGCAGGAAAACCAGGGAAATGAGAGGCAGGAAAGGATAGGCATTGTTGTTTTTACCCGAGTCTCTCCTGCTCTCTTCCAGTCGATCTGAAAGGATACGGTGCTCCCATAGACATTTTGAATGGTTTCCATCTCAGGCAGTGTGATGTTGATTACCAGACAATTGCCACATCCATCCAAAGACAATGTCGGAGGACCAATAACAGCTGTGGAAGATATGATACTGTAGCATCATTTCACAATTAAATATGTAATTTTTTACAACAACATATTATATTACATACTATAACAGACACATTGACACACAAATACATGCCTAGATTGTGTTATGTGATGTCAAAGAATGGCCCTCACACAAACACCTGGTTAAAATCCCTAGCAGAAGTATAGTCATCCACCTATTAGCAAGACAGAATGACCAGCAGACGTACTCTGTGTGTAGGGGGTGAAGGTGATCACGGTCAGGGGCGACTCTAAGAGCTCGTGGGAAGCCTGAACACACAATCTGTATTCTTCTTTGGGGTACTTCAGATCCAGCTTCTGATTTGTCATGTTGGTTTGATGCTGTAGCTGTAGGGTCATGTTGTTTTCTCTGTTAGGATAGAAACGAGGAGGTACATTTTTAATGTAGCGAATAAAATTACAAAGTAGACCCAGTTAAATTACTTCATTGACAAAATACAGTGAGTTCATTTTGGATTCCAAATCATTATGATTTTGAATCAATGTGGCCTTCAGACCTCAACAAGATATATTCTATCTCAGAGTGGTGTTGTGTAACCACATTTCCAAACAGAAAGTAGTATTTCCTGTTCCATAATGGCTTACGAGTATTTATCCATGTATCTTGATGATTTATCCACATTGGAAATGTATCTTGATGATTTATCCACATTGGAAATGTATCTTGATGATTTATCCACATTGGAAATGTATCTTGATGATTTATCCACATTGGAAATGTATCTTGATGATTTATCCACATTGGAAATGTATCTTGATGATTTATCCACATTGGAAATGTATCTTGATGATTTATCCACATTGGAAATGTATCTTGATGATTTATCCACATTGGAAATGTATCTTGATGATTTATCCACATTGGAAATGTATCTTGATGATTTATCCATATTGGAAATGTATCTGATGATTTATCCATATGTACATTAGATGATGCCCACATTGATCATGTCCAGGGTTAATACATATCTGGGTATCTGGATTGACGAAAAAGCTATCTTTCTAAAAAAGCAAATTGCTGAGTTAGTTAAGAGGTCTTTAGGAATAGGGAATGTCTTTCGTTAAATAGCAGAAAACAAATCATTCAGTCTACATTCATTCCGATTTTAGACTACGGCGATATCCTCTATATCAGTTTTTCCCAAACTGGGGAACACGCAATGCCGTCGGGGGCACGCCAAATGAAAATGTGGTTCACAGACCAAAAATATTATAATCAAACAGCACATTTTATATTTTTCCAACGGAGCTATACATTTGGGTGAGTTTTTTTTCCCCCTCACCTGAGTAGCCTTGTTTCACTGCCAAAAATAAGATAAACCATCTGGCGAAATAACAACACAATGTCAAATACAGGTAGCCATGTCAAATTATTAACATCCAATCACATTAACCGTTACTCATCCAATCACATTAACCGTTACTCATCCAATCACATGAATCGTTACTCATCCAATCACATTAACCGTTACTCATCCAATCACATTAACCGTTACTCTCTCGATCGAAACCTTCACTCTTACGCAGACATTTAGAAACGAAACATGACAATGTGAAAAATAAGCCACAGGAGTTTTTTGAGCGAGAATTAAGATGACTCGAGTAGTAAGACATGTATAAAAGCAACAGACACCATTAATAAGAAGGGGCTAGAAGTGTCTTATATGGTGAGCTACCGAGTGGCTAGGACAGGCAAGCCCCATACTATTGTGGAGGACTTCATTCTTCCTGCTGCCGCGGATATGGGCTGGGACAATGCTGGGGGGAAAAGACCCAAAAAACTATACAGACAATGCCTTCATCAAACGAACACTGTTTCACGACGCATCAGTGACATGGCAGGAGATGTTTTGAAACAAATACTGCTTCACACACAAGCCAGTGAATTCTATGCGTTACAGCTGGATGAGTCAACAGACGTGGCGGGCCTGGCACAGCTCCTGGTGAGTGTCCGTTATGCTTATGGGGGGGGGGGGTCAATTAAGGAAGACATCCTCTTCTGCAAACCACTGGAAACCAGGACAACAGGAGAGGATATTTGTAAAGTACTGGACAGATTTGTGACATCAAATGGACTTTGGTGGTCAAGATGTGATGGGATCTGTACTGATGGAGCAAAAGCCATGACAGGGAGACATTATCCTTATTATTACTACACCAAACGTCTGACACACGTTACAACCCAGTCATATCAAGTGTCATGGGAATCAGATCACCATCATTTGTCTAAAGTCCATAAACCTTAACCACAATGCAGTAGTAGAATTATCCAATATGATAAACACAAACACAATCATGATGATGGGTGATACTACTATCTAGAATTTAATATGGGGGAAGGGGGGGGGGTGTAGGTGACAACCTGTGTAAGATCTTGTACATGGTCCCGGGTGGTGTGCCTGGCCCAGGGATCCAGCGGAGAACATGGTGGAAGTTGAGAGAATCGATGGTAACATTGACCGGAGCAGGGAGGGTACACAGGGCTAGGATGGCAAAAGGGGATACAGAGAGGGACTGTATCGTTAAACTCGTAAATGAAGATAACATACAGTACAAGACACTATACTGCCCACAGACACAGACTGTTTGTGGGTGTATGTCTGAGAGCAACTGAGAGCAACTAGAGACTTCAGTATCTTATCCCAGCCAAGGTACAGTAAATCAATGACTTGCTACCTAGCCGCCAGTAACCCCACCATGTTATGTAATCAACTGCCAATGGTCCCTTTCTTAATTTGACTATGACAGTTTATTACAAATCAGTCTGACAGTATTTCAGTCTGAAAGACAGTATGGTTTGAAGTGACTGAAATGCATCAGAAAGGTACTGAGAAGTTCAGGAGACCATCAGGCAATAACGTTGTGTGATCTTCTGTGTTGAAAATAACATCATCATTGACAATGTTCTTTCCCCCTCAGTCTGATTTAGAGCCTGGTCTTGTCCGCGCCATTCTAATGGCTTGTGGGCATAGTAGCTGGAAACAAGTGTTCCTGAGTCGTGTCTTTCAGTGAAGGCATCACAACGCTTAAAACGTTAAAAAGAGAGCCACATTTATAGGAAGAAAACAGAAACCGGTCTGTTAATTACAACCGCATCTAGAATCTGCCCCAAATTTTGTCTTGCAACTGCATTTTCAACTTGACCCCTAGTTTGGGAAACTCAGCACTGTTTAGCAGTAAACATGCACAGCGGTAAACACTGCTACGTTGAACCTGTTCAGAAACCCATAATAGCAGTGGACAACTTACCATAAAAACACTGCAACATCAAGTAAATAGTTAGAAGGAAATATTTCATATCTTGTTATTCCTAAAACCTTTAAAAAAATGATCGAGAGGACTGGTCCATTGTTGGTCAATGTTCTGAAAAACAAAAGATATTGAATACAGAAGTGAAAATGAAATTCTCACTCACACAAAAGGAAAGGTACAGCAGTACTGTGAGGTTTGTGTGGCGTCTATTGCTATAACGATCAGGTTGTATGATCTAACGTTGGGACAGGTGAACAACACTTGACTCAATCTATGCTTACTTTAGGTTACTGTTATGTGTTTATATACATATGTTGTGTACAACCAGTATGCAACTCTTGAAATGATAAAACACAACAAACAATTTTAATGAATAAAATAAAATATAGAGATTTGTGTCGTCTTCCAAGTCTACAGTGTTTCTAATAATGACTTCGCGTGTAAAGGGGTAAAGTTACGCTTGTCCTACACGTTTCTTGATCCGAACTAAATGCTGGCATTAATAAATAATTGTACCTGAAGATATGCCTTCCTTGATGAATCCCTTTCAAAGAACGTGATATTTCCCGCCGTGGGTAAAAGCAGAAGAGAAAATAGACATGTAAACACATAAACAGTCTGACCGTGCTGTGAATACTAGTAATTCTTCCGGTCACTTGTGTTTTCCAAACGTCACTCGTTTTTGTGAAATCACATGATAACCAGGTCGAACGCCCCCAAAAGGCAATGGGGCAAATATTTCTTTAACTAAACCAAGATAGACCAGGGCCTGCCATTTGCAATGGGAACAAATGAGTCATATTGAGATGAGATCCTATTCGCCCGTTCTAGCAGATATCTGCATATTCATGTTAGGGAAGCCTACTCGGTGAAGTGCGCGTGTGCAATAACTAAATTCGTCTTTGCGTTCCTTCTAAACAATGCATTTTTTTACAACTTTGGCAAATGTTAAAGTCTACAAAACGTAGTCCACTCTGTTTACAACAGATTCTAGTTTTGGGAACAGAAAACTGTATTGAGATAAAAATGTTTAATCGATGAGAAAATGGCCAAAATCCATCTCTTGCGTCTTCTACCACTGCCAGCCACTGGGCTTCCTCTCACTACCATATTTGGTAGGGAGTTTAAACGCCAAGCGGATGCTTTACATTTATACATCTGGTGAAATATCTGTCTCATTGTTCTATTTGTGGAATGGACTTCTTCTATGGTATATTGACGATCGCACAATTAAATGTGCATCCGGCAACCTGCTGTGCGGGATGGAAACAGGATTCCCCAAAATGGAACAAAATACCAACAACAACAAAAAACTAACAAAAAATAAACTAAATCAAACAACTTTTCTGTTAACAAAATAAACCATATGATCCATACACAGGCTCACGGGGAACCTGGGAGGGCCGGCCTTCAGAAGTAAGATCCTTAAGTCCCCAAAATTTCTGGCGCAAACACAATAATGTCCAGATTCTTATTCTTATACTTATTAGAGACTTGCACAGTTTATAACTGTGGAAATGAACGCCACAAAATCCACCCTTAACGCACAGGCTATCTTTTGGCTGGCAGCAAACATTTACTACAGACTGTGATGCGTCCACAACCACATATTCACTAGCATCACTTATTTTCTCAATTCTGTTAATCGCTTCTGCATAAGAGATTCGATTGACCGCTCTGATTTTTGTCACCTCAATCTCCTTCACGTTTACAGGGCACTCCAGGATGTCTGGATTAGTTTATTTTGTAAATATTTTCTTAACTATATTTTATGAAAACTGCATTGTTCGTTAATAAAAGCTTGAAAATAATCATTTCACGGTAAGGTCTACACTTCACCAGGGCGTAGCCTAACGTATCGCAGCAATGAAGAATTGAGTGCGTTCACGCGAATGGGTGATTCTGGCAGGGGGGAGATTTTCGGCACAACACCGGTCCTTGGCGTTATGCCGGAATAGGCGAGACCCAAAAAATTCGCCCCCGCACAAAACTAGAATAGTCCCAGTAAGCATAATGACGTTAAAAGGACGTCTAAAATACGTATTTACAAGACGAAGTTAGGTTCAATTTAGGTTCAGAATGGAAGGTGAAAAGGTATTTCCCATATGTTTAAATAACATTTTCCAGGATTTTGAAAAGGCATCTTTTCCAGAAAAAACAAACATATTCTATGGATGTTGAAATCAGGTTCATTTTCGGTTCTGAATGAAAGTTGAAAATAGGTAATTTAGGGTAGCCTAGTGGTTAGAGTGTTGGACTAGTAACCGGAAGGTTGCGAGTTCAAACCCCCGAGCTGACAAGGTACAAATCTGTGGTTCTGCCCCTGAACCCACTGTTCCTAGGCAGTCATTGAAAATAAGAATGTGTCCTTAACTGACTTTGCCTGGTTAAATATACGTCTACGTTTGGGCCAAATCAAGAATGGTCTAGACTGGACAAAAACTGAACCTAACATATGATTGGTTCAAATTTGGTCCGGATCAAAAATCTATGTCTGTGGACGTTGAAATCAAGGCCTGTTTGGAACTGCACCAAAAAAAGACATCCTCCTGTGCTAACTGAGGTACAACTTACAATGTTGCCTAAAATTACATGTTTATGAATGCCCATCGATGTGATAAACTTAGATGTCGGCTTGTGCTTACTGGGGTGTGGCTGGCAATGGAATTTTATGAATGCCCATCCATGTGGTAGGCCCACCATTTGTAAAACAGGAAGTTGTATTGGCTTTATTAGTTCTGATTCCTGTGACTAATTCATTTGTCTATTTAAGCTCTGAAATCAGTTAGTCAACTTCATCAGGAGTTCTCGAGTCTATTTGCAATGTGTTTACACATAGTGGGAAATGGAGAAGTATTTGTCTTGTTTCGCTACGATCAGCTTGTCAAACATTGACCGATACAAACTTGAAACCACTGATCATGACAATGGGAGTGAAACTCCTGGTCAACAGTCGTGATTGGTCCATTCCATATGGTCCATTTCACTTTGACCTGTCCTGTTGTTAGGATATGTTATTTTGTTAACATGACATCACATATTTTATTTGATTGGGTGCCATTTAGGTTCCGGTATTTGATCTGGAGAAACCTGCATGATGTAAACAAAAAAGTGTCTGCATCCTTATATATATTTATATTTCCAGGCTGTAGGCTATAGAAAAGGCCACACTCTTTATACCATATCCTATATCTGCTACATGATTTACGTTAGATTAATGAAAAACATTGGTGGAGCGCTTAATGATTCCAGCAGGGGAACCCCCCCCCCCCCCACACCTCCACAACCTCGCACACCAGGTGAACCAGGGCACCCACACTTAAGAGATGCGTCCCTCCACCCTGGAGAGGTGCGCAGGGAATGGACAAGCAAAATATGTTGCAGTGGGTACTGCTTATCAAATGCAGCATAAGCACACACCTAAAAAGCCCATATGCCACTGGTTGAGAGAAATTGTAATTGTTTGTGGGCAGAATTATGTGAGGTTTTGTGTGTGTTGTTGTTGGAGGTGCATCTTGGTCAGTTTAGGTCGTTGATCGGCCGCCATATTCGGCCGCCTAATGCCCCATGTACACTATGAGCGTGCCCGACAACCTCTTTATCAAAAAACGACAGGTCCGTCAGACTTTCTTTTTCTTCATTCACCCAGTGGCAGCGGATCAGACACCAGCGGATCAGACACCAGCGGATCAGACACCAGAGGATCAGACACCAGCGGATCAGACACCAGAGGATCAGACACCAGCGGATCAGACACCAGAGGATCAGACACCAGCGGATCAGACACCAGCGGATCAGACCCCCATCGGATCAGACACCAGCGGATCAGACACCAGCGAATCAGACACCAGCGGATCAGACACCAGGAACCAATCACAGCAGGAGTTTTCTTCAGGTAAATGGTATTCAAACTGAACATCTGTCGTCACCCTTGAGATGACTCCTTTGACGGGTGCTCTACAGCGAAGTTCAAAACCCAACACTTCTGTTGTTCTTTTCAGGCTCACTGCAATCTTCCTCTGTTCTTCAGAAAAACAATTAATACATTTGTACAATTTTCGACACCTCAAACGGGTTTCCCACATATGCATCCCAACAAGAAGCGATTCATTATCATTCATACACATATCCTCCACTCCAATTTTAGCCAATTTCCTTTTTGTTACAGTTTTCACTACTACCGTTGTCCATTCAGAACATTCGTCTTCATCAACTTGGCTCGACGCGCTGCTTGATTCGAACTCAGGATCCACTTCCGCCATCTTTTTCTTTAGCCGGAACCATAGTCCTCAACGAATGGACTTCTTCTTCTACGATATAATGGCGGTCCTCCAAGGTTAAAGGTGCATGCCGCCACCTACTGGGCTGGAGTCTGTGGTCAAGCACTGTTTGCAACATTTCTAAATCCTCCTACCTAACTCAGTACTTCTGAGAAAATACAAAATAACCCTACTAACAGACCCTCCCCTTCCCACAATTGCCTTCCAACCCCCCCAACTCAATGACCCCACACTTCAATCTTTCCCTCTCTTCAACATACTTACAACACACACTGTTTTGTGACCATACACTTCAGACACAAACCATTCTTGCTTGCTGACCAGTTGTAATGACGAGTCCTAAGCGCTGTCGAGCAAACACCACCTCTTCCTTCCTGATCTGACCCTTGAATCTTGGTCCACCGACATTTCTTTGGACGGCATATTTCTTTTTTTTTAACCTTTATTTAACCAGGCAAGTCAGTTAAGAACAAATTCTTATTTTCAATGACGGCCTAGGAACAGTGGGTTAACTACCTGTTCAGGGGCAGAACGATAGATTTGTACCTTGTCAGCTCGGGGGTTTGAACTTGCAACCTTCCAGGTAACAAGTCCGCCGCTCTAACCACTAGGCTACCCTGCCGCCCATATAAATGCAGGCCATTGGGCTCAGAGTCCCATCTCATCTGTATCTCTCAAAATGTCTCTGATCTTAAATTTGGTCTCACCTCTACCCAGTGGAACATTAATATCAATTATGTCTCGTTTCAAAGCTCTTTTAGCTAACTGGTCTACAATTTCATTCCCTTCCACACCTGAATGTGCTGGGACCCAGCAGAATCTCACTATCACACCCAGTGTCTCAACTCTCCATAATAACATGAATACCTCCAATAGTAAATCCCTCCTATTAGATTTACCAGATGATCAACTATTCAATACAGACAATCTGAGCATCCTATAATTCTAACAGGTTGTACGTCCTCCACCCACCAGAGGGCAGCTATTATCACCAACAGTTCAACTGAGTGTTCTGACAGTTCATCTGTCAGTCTTCTACATATCTGCACATCAAATCCAGGAAGGTAAACGCCTGCTCCTGTGCGCCACTATCTGCGTTCTACATATCTGCACATCAAATCCAGGAAGGTAAACGCCTGCTCCTGTGCTCCACTATCTGGGTTCTTGGATCCATCTGTGAAAAGCGTTTAAAAAGCATATAAACTTCTACCAATGTAAATGTCAACCGGTTTTCCTTTATCACTGACTTCTGACCAATCTTTCCTTTTTCTCTACCAAGGTAGATCAACAACAGGATCTGGGAGTAACCATGGAGGAACATCCCCTATCACCACAGAAACGGCCTCCAACTCCCTCAAACCACTGTCATCAGCAAGCTTTCCAACTGTCCAACCAAAACCACTGCCTTGTCTACTAGTATATTCCCAACAGTCATCTAGAACAGTAGCAGTGGGATGCTCAACCTCACAGCCTTTCAACCCAATAAGCCAATGACAATTTATTACACCATATATCCAAAGGCATCTCACCTGCCTCCACTAGTAAGACACATACAGATGTTGATTTAAATGCACCAATACATATCCTTTAAGCTATATACCAGATTCTGTCCAGCTTCTGAATCAAAATCTTTGCTGCTGTTCCATAAACTATACACCTGTAAAAAGGAATGGATTTGAGTTGGTGCCCCTCAAAACATTGAATGTTTTTGTACTTTGCTGTTAGTGTAGCTCCAAGGTGCCCTCTATGGGCCATACACTGACACCTGTAAATGTGTGCGCACATCGACACAGAAATAATAGCATTTTAGACATTGTCACTTTTATTGGTTTTTAATAACATAATACTCATATTCAACATTAATGGAGTGTAGACAGAGGCCATAACCCACACTCACCTATATAAACAAATTATTTCTACCTTATAAAACAGTCAATAATCTGCCTTGAACCAAATTATACACAAATCAAAGCCACCAAACTGTGATACGTGATTTATTGATGACATATTAAATATGTCATCGAAGGCTTGTACCCAGAGCAATTTATACAGCCAGTCCCAACACCAGAGAGCCTGTACTTATCTATATGTGATTTATACATGTTTCTGCAAAGCATACAGTTGAAGTCGAAAGTTTACAGACACTTATGTTGGAGTCATTAAAACTCGTTTTTCAACCACTCCATAAATTTCTTGTTAACAAACTATAGTTTTGGCAAGTCGGTTAGGACATCTACTTTGTGCAACGACACAGGTAATTTTTCCAACAATTGTTTACAGACAGATTATTTCACTTATAATTCATTGTATCACAATTCCAGTGGGTCGGAAGTTTACATACACTAAGTTGACTGTGCCTTTAAACAGATTGGAAAATTCCAGAATATGATGTCATGGCTTTAGAAGCTTCTGGTAGACTAATTGACATGATTTGAGTCAATTGGAGGTGTACCTGTGGATGTATTTCAAGGCCTACCTTCAAACTCAGTGCCTCTTTGCTTGACATCATGGGAAAATCAAAAGATATAAGCCAAGAAAAAAAATTGTTGACCTCCACAAGTCTGGTTCATCCTTGGGAGCAATTTCCAAACGCCTGAAGGTAACAAGTTCATCTGTACAAACAATAGTACGCAAGTATAAACACCATGGGACCACGCAGCTGTCATACTGCTCAGGAAGGAGACGCCTTCTGTCTCCTAGAGATGAATGTACTTTGGTGCAAAAAGTGCAAATCAATCCCAGAATAACAGCAAAGGACCTTGTGAAGATGCTGGAGGAAACAGGTACAAAGGCATCTATATCCACTGTAAAACGAGTCCTATATCGACATAACCCTAAAGGCCGCTCAGCAAGGAAGAAGCCACTGCTCCAAAACCACCATAAAAAAGCCAGACTACGGTTTGCAACTGCAGATGGGGACAAAGATCGTACTTTTTGGAGAAATGTCCTCTGGTCTGATGAAACAAAAATAGAACTGTTTGGCCATAATGACCATCGTTATGTTTGGAGGAAAAAGGGGGAGGCTTGCAAGCCGAAGAACACCAAGCCAACCGTGAAGCACGGGGGTGGAAACACCATTTTGAGGGTGCTTTGCTGCAGGAGGGACTGGTGCACTTCACAAAATAGATGGCTTCATGAGGAAAGAAAATGATGTGGATATTTTGATGCAACATCTCAAGACATCATTCAGGAAGTTAAAGCTTGGTCACAAATGGGTCTTCCAAATGGACAATGACCCCAAGCATACTTCCAAAGTTGTGGCAAACTGGCTTAAGGACAACAAAGTCACGGTATTGAAGTGTCCATCACAAAGCCCTGACCTCAATCCTATAGAAAATTTGTGGGCAGAATTGAGAAAGCGTGCGAGCAAGGAGGCCTACAAACCTGACTCAGTTACACCAGCTCTGTTAGGGGGAATGGGACAAAATTCACCCAACTTATTGTGGGAAGGTTATGGAAGGCTACCCGAAACGTTTGACCCAAGTTAAACAATTTAAAGGCAATGCTACCAAATACTAATTGAGTGTATGTAAACTTCTGACCCACTGGGAATGTGATGAAAGAAATAAAAGCTGAAATAAATAATTCTCTCTACTGTTATTTTGCCATTTCTCATTCTTAAAATAAAGTGGTGATCCTAACTGACCTTAGACAGATAACTTTTACCATGATTAAATGTCAGGAGGTGTGATAAACTCAGTTTAAACGTATTTGGCTAAGGTCTATTGAAACTTCAAATTTCAACTGTATATACCTTCAAAAAATATCCTGATATGATACAGTGAAGAAAAAAAGTGCTTGAATCAAAAGGTGCTTTAAAATCAAAGTAGCAACACTAGTTAATAAACATGACATGAAACACAAACACCCATCTCCTGCTACGGAGGCTCGTGGATCGTTCTGCCCGGATTGTGAGTGACTGAGATATACTTTAGGGTGCAGACAGTGAGCGCGAGGAGCGACACATTTTGTGACGACCTAGCCTAAATGTTTAATCCACAGTAAATGGTTCCCCAGAGGTGTGACCTAAATTTCCCAAATGGGAAGCACTAGCGTCAGATTTCTGTCTCTACAGAGAGAGCCTGTGCTTGAGAGATTGTATCCGAGATGTGTTCGCTCCTCATTAACATGACATAGGAAATATTTCAATATTCCACTGGAATATTTCACTAATGCTATATAACCGAATGTGTAGAATTAGAAACCACATTAAACATTGCCAGCTCTCTTAAATACATGGACCTGGTTGGGATCTGATACGTCTGAATGTTGTAGTGTCATGTCAATGTAGAATAATCCAGAAAACTTAACTTCCCAACAGTCATTAGTGAGTGTGTTCTGGAGTGACCTAATCTAGAAAACTTTGTTTCCCAACAGTCATTAGTGAGTGTGTTCTGGAGTGACCTAATCTAGAAAACTTTGTTTCCCAACAGTCATTAGTGAGTGTGTCTGGAGTGACCTAATCTAGAAAACTTTGTTTCCCAACAGTCATTAGTGAGTGTGTTCTGGAGTGACCTAATCCAGAAAACTTCATTTCCCAACAGTCATTAGTGAGTGTGTTCTGGAGTGACCTAATCTAGAAAACTTTGTTTCCCAACAGTCATTAGTGAGTGTGTTCTGGAGTGACCTAATCTAGAAAACTTCATTTCCCAACAGTCATTAGTGAGTGTGTTCTGGAGTGACCTAATCTAGAAAACTTCATTTCCCAACAGTCATTAGTGAGTGTGTCTGGAGTGACCTAATCCAGAAAACTTCATTTCCCAACAGTCATTAGTGAGTGTGTTCTGGAGTGACCTAATCTAGAAAACTTCATTTCCCAACAGTCATTAGTGAGTGTGTTCTGGAGTGACCTAATCTAGAAAACTTAATTTCCCAACAGTCATTAGTTAGTGTGTTCTGGAGTGACCTAATCTAGAAAACTTCATTTCCCAACAGTCATTAGTGAGTGTGTTCTGGAGTGACCTAATCTAGAAAACTTCGTTTCCCAACAGTCATTAGTGAGTGTGTTCTGGAGTGACCTAATCCAGAAAACTTCATTTCCCAACAGTCATTAGTGAGTGTGTTCTGGAGTGACCTAATCTAGAAAACTTAATTTCCCAACAGTCATTAGTGAGTGTGTTCTGGAGTGACCTAATCTAGAAAACTTCATTTCCCAACAGTCATTAGTGAGTGTGTTCTGGAGTGACCTAATCTAGAAAACTTCATTTCCCAGCAGTCATTAGTGAGTGTGTTCTGGAGTGACCTAATCTAGAAAACTTTGTTTCCCAACAGTCATTAGTGAGTGTGTTCTGGAGTGACCTAATCTAGAAAATTTCATTTCCCAGCAGTCATTAGTGAGTGTGTTCTGGAGTGACCTAATCTAGAAAACTTAATTTCCCAACAGTCATTAGTGAGTGTGTTCTGGAGTGACCTAATCTAGAAAACTTCATTTCCCAACAGTCATTAGTGAGTGTGTTCTGGAGTGACCTAATCTAGAAAACTTCATTTCCCAACAGTCATTAGTGAGTGTGTTCTGGAGTGACCTAATCTAGAAAACTTCATTTCCCAACTGTCATTAGTGAGTGTGTTCTGGAGTGACCTAATCTAGAAAATACCCACCATTGCTCACCACAGGGCAGGCAGAGGAACTGAAGCGTCACGTCACCCATCTTCAACAATTATTTACAAGACGTATATAAGAATATGCATGTACACTTGCACGCCTAGGCACACGCACACGCAGAACAGAAGTGTTGGCTGCAGTCGGTTTGTGAGGGTGGTTTTAGATGAATGATATGACTATGTCTCTCTCCGGATGTCAGCTGAAAATAGAACATGTGCTATTTTGTTTTTTGAGTTGTGGAGATCAGAAAATATTTCCTAACACCTCTTGTGATGTTCCTTCTTCCCCCTCTTATTATTTTTTTTTATTTTTTTAAACCAAGGGTAAGATGTATTAACTTTTACTAACATGGTCTAATTCCTGGCCAGGGTATTACTTAAAAACTATAAGGGTACAGACATGCTCATTCTAGGACATGAGCAGAATGACATATTGTGGACCATAGGGGTGAGACCAAGGCCGTTCCAGGACAAGCCCTGTATTCTAGAACACCAGAAACACAGTGATGTAATCAATCCAGCATGGACCGGACGGACCCAGTCACCAGAGCACAACAGTCCAAAAGGCTTCTACGTCAGCTTCATCTTGAATTACAAACCCAACCAAGTCCAGCTTAAGGTGGGTCCACAACCGTACAGTTCAACTAAGAACGGTCACAAGACCTGACGATCCATTAGGGTTCCAACCAGGAAGACCCATTTATAGGGGAGCCATGGTAACCTGCTTCAAAACAACATGCCTTAATAGGCCATCTGCACCGAATAACTGAAGAAAAGAGCAGCTGGCAAAGCTAACTGTCTGATAGCATTCATAACAGCAGGCCTACAAGCTAACTGTCAGATAGCATTCATAACAGCAGGCCTATAAGCTAACTGTCTGATAGCATTCATAACAGCAGGCCTACAAGCTAACTATCTGATAGCATTCATAACAGCAGGCCTACAAGCTAACTATCTGATAGCATTCATAACAGCAGGCCTACAAGCTAACTATCTGATAGCATTCATAACAGCAGGCCTACAAGCTAACTGTCAGATAGCTTTCATAACAGCAGGCCTATAAGCTAACTGTCTGATAGCATTCATAACAGCAGGCCTACAAGCTAACTGTCAGATAGCATTCATAACAGCAGGCCTATAAGCTAACTGTCTGATAGCATTCATAACAGCAGGCCTACAAGCTAACTGTCTGATAGCATTCATAACAGCAGGCCTACAAGCTAACTGTCTGATAGCATTCATAACAGCAGGCCTACAAGCTAACTGTCTGATAGCATTCATAACAGCAGGCCTACAAGCTAACTGTCAGATAGCATTCATAACAGCAGGCCTACAAACTTCCTGTTAGTCTTTAGGGCAGCAGACGGATGCCGTCCTTGTCTCGTTCTCAGTCTCTTTCCATCTCTTATTCTCTGCCTTGCTCTTGCATTGATACTGCAAGATGCCTCCTTCTTCTTCTCAGAGATGG
Organism: Oncorhynchus clarkii lewisi; assembly: GCF_045791955.1. NCBI lineage: Eukaryota > Metazoa > Chordata > Actinopteri > Salmoniformes > Salmonidae > Oncorhynchus > Oncorhynchus clarkii. Next base: position 82,912,972 of record NC_092149.1, read on the forward strand.
TTGTCTTGTCTTGTCCAGAGTCTTCTTGTGGATATTGGAATAGTGTTTTCTGCAGCGTAGAAACGCACTATATAGAAACAAATTGAAAAGCAGCATAGCTCTCTGCACATCAAGTCCATTCAGTAACATCAGGGTGAATGGAGCTCTTGCACTTACCACTTCAGTGTTATCCATCCAGCCCAGTCTAGTTTCCATAGATCTATTTAGCTGAGGGACTGACCCAGCCCTGCTCTCTGCTCAGAGCCTACAGGTCTAGTAGATGAAGGTGAAGAGGCAGTCCTGTTGGGGGTCTGGGGGCTGGTCCAGAGGGGTGGAGGGGTACAGGGGCTGGTCCAAGGCGGTGGAGGGGTACAGGGGCAGGTGGGGGAAGTACTGGGAGAGGGTGGGCATGGGAGGGGCGCTCACACTGTAGGCCTTTAGGGACGATAAGCCATTAAGCAACGCTACATCCAGGAAGGAGACATGGAGGATAGAAGAGGAGGCTAGGGACCCCATCCCGTCTATATCCTCAGTCCCAGAGGCGATTGTGAGGACCTGCTCCGGGTGTGGGGCACCCTGGGCAGCGCTGTGGACCCTCAGCCTACGGAGACCGAACAGGGCCAGGTACTGGGTGGGGATGGCCAGGGACCCGGGTCCACAGTAGGACAGGCGCAGGTCTGGCACCACACTCCCATTCAGTAGCTCTGTGAGGACCCAAGGCTCTCTGAGCCACATGGTCAAGCTACCCTGCTCCCTCAGGCCCCCAGGGGTCAGCTCTGAGTGCGACATGGTGCGGCAGCTGCACAGCAGGTTTGCCAACGCCTCGTCACAATCCTGGATGTGGGTGGAGCAGCTGCATTTCCGCAGGCTGTTGCCGTGGGCGGCACTGTTGAAGAGCAGGGTGCTGTTGCCGGGGCCCGTGGTCGAGGCGACGGCTGTGGGGAGGAGTAGAACCCACAGAGTCCACAGTAGCCACGGCAACAGGGCAGGAGGGAAGCGACAAGAGGAGGCCCTGTTTAGAGACATCTCCACGGAAACCAAATGGACTACATCTTCACCGAGTGGATATCCTGAAGCCTGTAAGCAAATCTGTAGGATGGGAGGTGAAAGTTATGCAGATTTTTAAAGAGCAAAGTGTACTTTGAGATAGATTTCAACCTAATATAGACACCAAGACAAATCAAAAACAAAGCAAAATTGAAACCAAGACAAATCCTACCAGTGGGAAAAATGTGTCAGATAGCCTTCTGCCTCTGTCACAGAAGAACTCAATCATACTCACTCGCTCAGAATAGCACATGATAAATAGCTCTTCTGTCCTACAGGAACCTAGCTGCTTCTTATTTAAAATTCCAGTTTATTGGTTGGAGGTCCGTGAGAGACAGCCAGCTGAATTCAGCTCTTTATTTCCAGGCGCCCGTAATTTAGCTTTTTTTTTTTGTTGCTCTCCAACTTTATTGGGGAGAGGTCCTTCAGGCCTTGGGCTACTGCGGATGGCATACGACTGTCTATAAAAATGCCTGCACCGTGCTGCGGTAAAGGCAGAGGCCAGCCACATTAAAACTGTCAGGAAAAATAAAACACTGCCTCTTTCTTTCCCCATCGAGGAGCAGAGGAAAAGTGGGATGAATAAAAGACTTCCAGAATAACTTTTTCCCTCTTTTTGTTTTTAAAGGAGAGGACTTTCCGATGTTGTGATTGGCATCACAGTTGGACAAAATGTACTTAGTTGTCTGAAACACGTCTGAAAAAATAGAAGGATGGCTCTGGTCACAAAGAATCCTATTTATTTATCTCTTATATAACCAGCATGTAGCGCTAATGATAGTCTGCCAGTCTGGCACTGTAGTGGCAACTGAAGTTATGTAAGAGGATATGTTTGGTTGAAAACCCAGACTAACAGAGGATTCGGCTATGTCGATCCCCACTCCTCAGCCTAGCATCAAACATCTCCTATCCATCACAAAACATCAAGACACTCTCAGCCTTTAAACGGAATATACCATAGACCTTAAACCTAAACTAGAAGCTCAGCAGCCATGACTCCATACAACACTGTGTCAACTTACTCCCACTCTGTGCTAAGGTGTCTGACTGCTCCATGTAGCCTCTGTATCCTTCAGTCACCGGATCCCTGCTAAGTACACAGACCACAGCCCAGTCTACATTACCGGAGCCCAAGCTCTACAGACTACTGTTCTGTTCCATTCCTATACAGACCACAGCCATGACTCACAGGTCTGCATTACTATAGAGCTCAGTGCAGCTTTACAGACTACTGTTCTGTTCCCTTCCTTCCCACTCCTTTACTGTCCCAGTCCAACTTATCCCCCTCTCTTTATGTCACACCAAACGTTGCCTCTCCCTCTGTCTCTCTCCCTTCTTCCCTTCCACTCCCTTCATTAGCTTCAAGCTCCAGCTGCTGGGCCGGATGCTGAAGGAAAGGGAGACGGGGAGGGAGAGAGAGAGGAAGGTGGCTGCTGTTCCAGTCAGCTATGAGGAGCGGTGCAGGACATTCCTCTGACATCATGTTCCGCATGCGGCCGCAAGCACCCAACCGAACCTCCCTCTCTTTCTCTTTCTCTGCCTCTCCAAATCATCCCTCTCTCCCTCTCTGCCTCTCCAAATCATACCTTTCTCCCTCTCTGCCTCTCCAAATCATCCCTTTCTCCCTCTCTGCCTCTCCAAATCATCCCTTTCTCCCTCTCTGCCTCTCCAAATCATCCCTTTCTCCCTCTCTTCCTCTCCAAATCATCCCTCTCTCCCTCTCTGCCTCTCCAAATCATCCCTTTCTCCCTCTCTGCCTCTCCAAATCATCCCTCTCTCCCTCTCTGCCTCTCCAAATCATCCCTTTCTCCCTCTCTGCCTCTCCAAATCATCCCTCTCTCCCTCTCTGCCTCTCCAAATCATCCCTTTCTCCCTCTCTGCCTCTCCAAAATACTCCCTCTACTTCTTCCTCGAAATCCCATTTTCTGTCTGAGACTGTCACGTACACACACACACACACACACACACACACACACACACACACACACACACACACACACACACACACACACACACACACACACACACACACACACACACACACACACACACACACACACACAATAAATGAGACGATGTGGCTTGATTATTAAAAGTATGGCAACTTACATGGAAGAGCGCTGGCAGCAGTCAGGGAGGCATATGCTTCTCAGACGTTATGATTCAGCTTTGCTCCAGACGCAGCAACTTAGCCTTCCCCATCTGTTGGCAGACACAGTGGAACTCCTCACCCGTCTAGCAGATGCAAGGGGGAGAAACAGTCAGCCCAGAGAGAGGCACAGAGGGGAGAGACAGAGAGAGAGCTGGGAAGAGTGAGAGAAGGAGAGGAGAAAGAAAGACAGACTTACTCTCTGAACATGGGATAGCACGGACAGTCTTCGGTGATGATGACACGGGACACAAATAATCTGCCCATTTTCTCCTCATGTCACTCGCTTTCATTCCCTCTCTCTCTTCTTTCTTCCATCCCTCTTCCTCCCCACCTCCCTCTCTTATTTCCCTCCCTCCCTCTCTTATTTCCCTCCCTCCCTCTCTTATTTCACTCCCTCCCTCTCTTATTTCACTCCCTCCCTCTCTTATGTCACTCCCTCTCTCTCTTATTTCACTCCCTCCCTCTCTTATTTCCCTCCCTCCCTCTCTTATGTCACTCCCTCCCCTCTTGTCGATGTTCCTCAAGCTGCCATCTGCTGGTAGAATATAATAAGCCTACTACTGAATAAATCTTTTACCATTCAGACTAATACAGACTACTTACACTATAAAATTGCAGTATTCAAGATCATATCTATCAAATCATGTTATTTGAATACCAAACAATGAATCTGAAATGTTTTTACCCCCCCCCACACACACACACACACCGTTTGTCTTCCATGGAACATTGTGACACTGGGGCTCATGGGTAAGGCCTGACAGTGTACAGAATAGAACCAAAAAATCTAAGAGATACCTCTGCTTGCAGAACCATGCATGATTTGTAGTATTCAAACCCTCTCTGCCACGACTCACTCACCAAAGCACACTAATACACTGGCTGTGTCCGAGTACCATTACTTGTGTAACAGTATAACTTTAGACCGTCCCCTCGCCCATACCCGGGCGCGAACCAGGGACCCTCTGCACACATCAACTCTTCACAGATGAAAGCAGGTTCACACTGAGCACATGTGACAGACGTGACAGTCTGGAGACGCCGTGGAGAACGTTCTGCTGCCTGCAACATCCTCCAGCATGACCGGTTTGGCGGTGGGTCAGTCATGGTGTGGGGTGGCATTTCTTTGGCATTCCTCCATGTGCTCGCCAGAGGTAGCCTGACTGCCATTAGGTACCGAGATGAGATCCTCAGACCCCTTGTGAGACCATATGCTGGTGAGGTTGGCCCTGGGCTCCTCCTAATGCAAGACAATGCTAGACCTCATGTGGCTGGAGTGTGTCAGCAGTTCCTGCAAGAGGAAGGCATTGATGCTATGGACTGGCCCGCCCGTTCCCCAGACCTGAATCCAATTGAGCACATCTGGGACATTATGTCTCACTCCATCCACCAACGCCACGTTGCACCACAGACTGTCCAGGAGTTGGTGGATGCTTTAGTCCAGGTCTGGGAGGAGATCCCTCAGGAGACCATCCGCCACCTCATCAGGAGCATGCCCAGGCGTTGTAGGGAGGTCATACAGGCACGTGGAGTTCACACACTACTGAGCCTCATTTGGACGTTTTAAGGACATTACATCAAAGTTGGATCAGTCTGTAGTGTGGTTTTCCACTTTAATTTTGATTTTGAGTGTGACTCCTAATCCAGACCTCCATGGGTTGATAAATTTGATTTCCATTGATCATTTTTGTGTGATTTTGTTGTCAGCACATTCAACTATGTAAAGAAAAAAGTATTTAATAAGAATATTTCATTCATTCAGATCTAGGATGTGTTATTTTAGTGTTCCCTTTATTTTTTTGAGCAGTGTAGATCAAAATAATAGAAATAATATATACAGTTTAAGTAACGAGAAAATATTTCCCACAGAGCAAGACACATGACATTTAACTCATGTTAATGTAACAGTATAACTTTAGACCGTCCCCTCGCCCATACCCGGGCGTGAACCAGGGACCCTCTGCACACATCAACAACAGTCACCCACGAAGCATCGTTACCCATCGCTCCACAAAAGCCACGGCCCTTGCAGAGCAAGGGGAACTACTACTTCAAGGTCTCAGAGCAAGTGACGTCACCGATTGAAACGCTATTTAGCGTGCACCACCGCTAACTAAGCTAGCCGTTTCACATCCGTTACATTAACATAGCTGTCTCTTTGCTCAATGTGAGAGCCAAGGCCAGTGTTCCTGGAGTGTCGAAGGTACTGAAGGATTTTGTTTCAACTAGGCACCACTCCTGACCAACTGAGCTAATTGATCAGTTCAGAGATAAATTCAACACACCTGGTCTTCCAGGTTGGTTAAATGAAAAACAGGAAAAGCCTGAGGCAGTCTAGAATTGTGTTTGAATACTGGTGTGACCACTATCTGCCCCGTGCAGCGTCACATCCCCTTTGCATAGAGTTGGGCCTCTATAAAAAACACACAATCCTGTGGCCCAGTGGGTGATGTGGCTGAATCTCAGGAGCTCCAGTGCCCCAAAGGATTCTGGGATGATGGATTCACTGAGACCCCAAAGAGTTCCAGATTGACATCAACTTGTGTGTGTGTGTGTGAGTGCACGTGCAGACATGTGTATACACAAACTCAACCCCCCCCCCCAAAACACAAACCCAAAACAGTTCTGGGACACTGTAAAGTCCATGGAGAATAGGAACACCTCCTTCCAGCTGCCCACTGCACTGAAGATAGGAAACACTGTCACTATAAATCCACTATAATTGAGAATTTCAATAAGCATTTTTCTACGGCTGGCCATGCCTTTTACCTGGCTACCCCTACCCCGGTCAACAGCACTACACCCCCCACAGCAACTCGCCGAAGCCTTCCCCATTTCTCCTTCTCCCAAATCCAGTCAGCTGATGTTCTGAAAGAGCTGCAAAATCTGGACCCGTACAAATCAGCCGGGCTAGACAATCTGGACCCTTTCTTTCTAAAATGATCTGCCGAAATTGTTGCCACCCCTATTACTAGCCTGTTCAACCTCTCTTTTGTGTCGTCTGAGATTCCCAAAGATTGGAAAGCAGCTGCGGTCATGCCCCTCTTCAAAGGGGGGGACACTCTTGACCCAAACTGCTACAGACCTATATCTATCCTACCCTGCCTTTCTAAGGTCTTCGAAAGCCAAGTCAACAAACAGATTACCGACCATTTTGAATCCCACCATACCTTCTCCGCTATGCAATCTGGTTTCAGAGCTGGTCATGGGTGCACCTCAGCCATGCTCAAGGTCCTAAACGATATCTTAACCGCCATTGATAAGAAACAATACTGTGCAGCCGTATTCATTGACCTGGCCAAGGCTTTCGACTCCGTCAATCACCACATCCTCCTCAGCAGACTCGATAGCCTTGGTTTCGCAAATGATTGCTTCGCTTGGTTCACCAACTACTTCCCTGATAGAGTTCAGTGTGTCAAATCGGAGGGCCTGTTGTACGGGCCTCTGGCAGTCTCTATGGGTGTACCACAGGGTTCAATTCTTGGACCGACTCTCTTCTCTGTATACATCAATGATGTCGCTCTTGCTGCTGGTGAGTCTCTGATCCACCTCTACGCCGACGACACCATTCTGTATACTTCTGGCCCTTCTTTGGACACTGTGTTAACAACCCTCCAGACGAGCTTCAATGCCATAGAACTCTTCTTCCTTGGCCTCCAATTGCTCTTAAATACATGTAAAACTAAATGCATGCTCTTCAACCGATCGCTGCCTGCACCTGCCCGCCCGTCCAACATCACTACTCTGGACGGCTCCGACTTAGAATATGTGGACAACTACAAATACCTAGGTGTCTGGTTAGACTGTTAACTCTCCTTCCAGACTCACATCAAACATCTCCAATCCAAAGTTAAATCTAGAATTGGCTTCCTATTTCGCAACAAAGCATCCTTCACTCATCATGCTGCCAAACATACCCTTGTAAAACTGACCATCCTCCCGATCCTCGACTTCAGCGATGTCATTTACGAAATAGCCTCCAATACCCTCCTCAATAAATTGGATGCAGTCTATCACAGTGCCATCCGTTTTGTCACCAAAGCCCCATATACTACCCACCACTGCGACCTGTACGCTCTCGTTGGCTGGCCCTCGCTTCATACTCGTCGCCAAACCCACTGGCTCCAGGTCATCTACAAGACCCTGCTAGGTAAAGTCCCCCCTTATCTCAGCTCACTGGTCACCATAGCAGTACCCACCTGTAGCACACGCTCCAGCAGGTATATCTCTCTGGTCACCCCCAAAACCAATTCTTCCTTTGGCCACCTCTCCTTCCAGTTCTCTGCTGCCAATGACTGGAACGAACTACAAAAATCTCTAAAACTGGAAACACTTATCTCCCTCACTAGCTTTAAGCACCAGCTGTCAGAGCAGCTCACAGATTACTGCACCTGTACATAGCCCATCTATAATTTAACACAAACAACTACCTCTCCCCCTACAGTATTTATTTATTTTGCTCCTTTGCACCCCATTATTTATATCCCTACCTTGCACATTCTTCCACTGCAAAACTACCATTTCAGTGTTTTACGTGCTATATTGTATTTACTTTGCCACCATGGCCTTTTGTTGCCTTTACCTCCCTTATCTCACCTCATTTGCTCACATTGTATATAGACTTATTTTTCTACTGAATTATGGACTGTATGTTTGTTTTACTCCATGTGTAACTCTGTGTTGTTGTATGTGTTGAACTGCTATGCTTTATCTTGGCCAGGTCGCAGTTGTAAATGAGAAGTTGTTCTCAACTTGCCTACCTGGTTAAATAAAGGTGTTCTCAACTTGCCTACCTGTTTAAATAAAGGTGAAATAAATCAAATAAAAAAATACAAGGTTGTACATTAGAGAAAGGAAACCAGTAAAAAAATCCTTCTATATTCCTGTTCTGAAGAATCATGTCAAATACCAACAGTTCCCATGACTTCATATTCACATTACATCATCATCATCGGAACTGAGAGATCTTCTGAGTCACACATTTACAGCACTCTGAAGAGGGAGAGCCCCAATCACTTTCCATAACCCAGCCTTTGATCAACTGTAAGGGCACACCTATAGCTCTGCACCGATGAATAGTCTACTTCCTCTCAATTACATTAAAAACAATATCAACCGTTTTTTTTTTTCAGAATACTACAATAACCTACTTGGTGCACTAGTACCAGTTGACAAATGTACCACTTACAGTAGTTTACTTACAGGAGATGGTTTCATCAGTTTCTCAGAGATTGTTTATGGTAGTGTGTTCAAAACAACTTACAACTTGTATTTTACAAACTAATTATGACAAATGTTAAGAAAATGTTGAGCAATGTAAGAAAGTAATGACTTTGCAAATATGTTATGTTACACGTTAGGTTAGGCTGTGCTCATGAACCACATAGCGTATCAGTACAGCAGTATGTACCGGTATGTTAGCCAGCTACCTAATGTTAGTTGGCTACTTATACATCAAACTTGCCAGTATATTAACTATATGCTATCTAACTACCCAACGTTTATTGACTTGATTATACCCGTCATTCTTAGCTAAATAGTATAGTCGTTGTGTGTTCTCAATGGACATTCGGGTGCTTTTGTAAAGTAGCTCTGGCTATCTACTCCGATTTCAGAGCACTCTCGTCTGAGTGTACCTGAGTGTACCATGAATTTAAGAGGGCTAAACACCAGTTGAATATGGCCAGTGTCAGTAAACGTCAGTTACAGTCACCAACGCTCTGGATAACTGCCTCTCCAGCTCTGCCAAGGCGAGTAAAATGGTCAGAGTTGTCTCTTGTGTCTGGAAGTAGCTAGCAAGCTTAGCCAATGTTAGCTTGGGTGCTTGACTGCCTGTTGTAAGGTCAGAACGGTCAAATCAACCCTACTCCTCTGCCCGAACATCCAGTGTGCGCTCTGAGAGCCAAATGCTCAGATATTACAAACGTACCAATGCTCTGAATTTACGAGCGCACTCTGGCACTTCAGATTGAATTTAAGAACACACCCGAAGACATAAAATGTCTAACTAGTTATTTGTTATGCTAACTAGCTAGTAAGAGGTTGCCTAGCAACAGCATCAACTTCTGGGAGACAGGCGAAGAGCTCGTAAACTCAACTGAAAGGATACTGTTAGTTTACAGACTTCTAAAATGAACTAATAATATAGTATATACACTCATTCAGTATGTACAGTATGTTAGTAGGGGTATTCAAACACAGGTTAGGACATTCTGGGATGGCAGGGTAGCCTAGTGGTTAGAACATTGGATTAAAAACTGGAAGGTTGTAAATTCAAATCTCTGAGCTGACAAGGTAAAAATCTGTTGTTCTGCACCTGAACAGGCAGTTAACCCACTGTTCCTAGGCCGTCATTGAAAATAAGAATTTGTTCTTAACTGACTTGCCTAGTTAAATAAAATACATTTTGGGAACATTTAAAGTACAGATTATGTGTTCTGGGAACGTTCTTGCAACATTAAGTAAATTATAAAAAACATTTTATAACTATCATCACAACGACAGTTTTTGCGTTCCGAGAACAGAACCAACCTTGGTTTGCTGGGAGGTTGGAAGAATAACAGACAGGGGAAAGAGATGGAGAGAGATTAGCGTATTCTTTCAATCTAAATTGAAAGTCCTTTCTACTGTTTGTTCACTAAGGCGTGTTCCTTCTAACCTGCACTCTTCACAAAGCACATGGCATAAGCAATAAACAGCCTACTGCAATAACCTACATATAATATAGCCTGTAATTCAATTACTGCAACGCTTCCAAGGATTTTCAAAGTCGTTCAGTTCAGATACTGTTCACCCCCCCCCCCCCTTCATCTTGGCCTTTTACCCAGTTCTGGATGGATCCCCAGGAGACTTCTAGCTGAATCAGCCCTCACCTGAAAAAATAATTAGCTCAGGCTACCAAGGGCCAGTTGAATCAGCCCTCAGCTGAAACAAGAATTTAAAGACAAAAGATCACTTCATAAGATGTCACAAAAGAAGATCATGCTCAATTTGGTCATTAAGCAGGGTCTGTAATCACAACATCTCAGAGTAGGACCCTCTAATTATTGGGACAGTAAAGCATTTTTTCCCCCTTCTGGCTTTGTACTCTAGCAATTTGCATTTGGATTGATACAATGACTACAAATCTTAAAGTGAAGACTGTCAGCTTTAATCTCAGGGTATTTCCATCATTATCGGGTGAACCGTTTAGAAATTACAGCACTTTGTGTACATAGTCTCCCCCATTTTAGGAGACCAAAAGTTGGGCAAATTCAAATAAAGTAAAGTCTTTGATCCCATATTCATTGCACGCAATGACTACATCAAGCTTCTGACTCTACAAATGTGTTGGCTGCATTTGCTGTTAATTTTGGTTGCGTTTCAGATTATTTTGTGCCAATAGAAATTCATGTATAACGTATAGTGTCATTTTGGAGTCACTTTGTTGTAAATAAGAATAGAATGTTTCTTAACACTTCTACATGAATGTGGATGCGATCATGGTTATGGATAAACCAGAATTAATTGTGAATAATGATGAGTGGAAAATGTACAGACAGAGGCACGAATATTATACCCCCCAAGACATGCTAACCTCTTAAGATTAGTTTAATGCTACGATGTTTGAGAAACTCAGTACAGAACGTTAAGTTTCATTTTCTAAAAAAGCTAGTTCAACGTTAATTCAGTGCCAAGTGACAGTGCTTACCATGCGACCCTGGCTGTAGCCAGCTAGCTAACTTTACCCAATGTTAACGTTGCTGTAACGTTAGTAGTAAGCACACCAGCAGCAACAACCTTATGATAGCCAGCAGGTCTATATACATGTAGTTAGAGAAGTGAAATTGTTTATGATGAGGTGCTCAACATTGAGAATTTAAAATCTGAGTGAACCGAAGTTAGCTAGCCTAGCTTAGTAAGTAACTAAACTTAGCCACCTGTTACGGATACAGGTATCCTGTGTCTGTGTGTATCCTGTGTCTGTGTGTATCCTGTGTGTGTTTCTTTTCTCTCCTTCTCCCCTCACAGGTGAAAATCATCACTCCCCAATCAGTCAACAATCAACCCATCAATCAGAAGACACACCTCCTCCTGTTTCCTACCCTATCACAGTTCCTTCCCCATGGTTTAAAAACCCCATCATTTGTTTGTTCAGGAGCTCAATCTTTGTAATGCGATGTTGGTAGATAGCTGTTCTATATAGATTTCAGTAGCTCAATCTTTGTAATGCCATGTTGGTAGATAGCTGTTCTTTGTAGATTTCAGGAGAGCTCAATCTTTGTAATGACATGTTGGTAGATCTCTGCTCTTGATAGATTTCAGTAGCACAATCTCTTTGTAAATACCATGTATGTAGATCTCGCTCTTTGTGTAATAATTAACCTCTTCTTTTGTTTGAGCACCTCCAAATCACTTTGTCATCTCCTGTGAGTATTGTTTTTGTTTATGGTGTTTGCTGGTGGGAAAAAGGGGAAACCAAGACAAGTCGCCCATGGGCATACACTACCCGTAGGTAAACTTTGTTAAAACACACTAGTTAGAACTGGGCGGACCACCCACTGTATTTTTGGTTAGTTAGTTAGCTGTTGTTGAAATAGGCTAGCCTAGCTTAGGGGTGTTTTTGCATATTTGTTTCTTTCCTTGGGTCCAGCTCAGCCCCTTTTCCTGTTCCCCCCCCCATTACCGTGTGTTTATAATAAACCCTGAGTTTGACGGTATTATTTCGGTTGTCGTGGTTATTTCGTTCACTTTTACTTTGTCACTATTATAATTTACATGAGTTATGTTACGGGTCTCACTACCATCCCCCCCCTAGACTGTCGGGCCAAAAGAGATTCGTAACATAAGTGGGGGCTCATCCGGGATCTGTCTTTACTGACACCCATGCCGCTCATGTAGATTGTTGTAGTGGTATAGTTCAGTGTTGAGCGTCATAGCTGAAGTAGCATTAGTGTTTGCTATTTTCGTTGGCTCTTGTGAAGTAGTGTAAGATGGCTACTTTTGATTTGAAGTCCTTTTTGGATAATCCTTCGTGGGAGGTTTTTGATAAATGTCGTAGAGTTGATTTAATGACCTTGGCTGACCATTACTCAATATCGATTCCGCAGAGTGTAGTTAAGGCGGAGGTTAAACAGCTAGTGTTAAATGTATTGTTGGAAGAGCAGGTGCTTGTGTTACCGCTGCCTGAGTCTACTAACCCTGTAGGGGATGTAACTGCTCCTATAAGCCCATTGGTATCTGATAATGAGGGTGAGGCTAAAACACCAGCCACATTGTCCCATTTTGAACCACTCTCCCCACTGTCAAACGGTGATGCCAGGAGGGATGTCCGTTTAGCACAGTTACAACTAGAGGTGGAAGAGAGAGCCCAAATTAGGCGAGAGACTCTCCAGTTGGAGATGTGTAAAATTGAGGCAGAAAGAGAACAGCGGCATTTAGATTTGGAGATGGGTAAAATTGAGGCAGAAAAAGAACAGCGGCATTTAGATTTGGAGATGGGTAAAATTGAGGCAGAAAAAGAACGAGAACAACGGCAGATGATGTGTAAAATTGAGGCAGAAAGAGAACAGCGGCAGATGACGTTTAAAATGCGCCAGATGGAACTGGAGGCAGAGACAGCGAGGCTAGCCTTCGTTCCTACTGTGCCTGTTTGTGAGCCGTCCCCACCTGCTGTGTCCTCAAACACGTTTGACATTAGTAGGCAGATAGCCTTAGTACCTTTGTTCAGAGAGTCGGAGGTTGACTCCTATTTTTGTGTATTTGAGCGTATAGCCGTAGCATTGAAGTGGCCTGAAGAGGTATGGTGCCTATTACTTCAGTGTAAATTAACTGGTAAAGCCCAAGAGGTTTTGTCAGCGCTACCTCTGGAGGACAGTTTGAATTATGAAGTGGTCAAAGCTACTGTTCTTCGTGCCTATGAGCTTGTGCCTGAGGCATACCGACAGAGATTTAGGTCTCATAGAAAGTCTTCTAGTAAGATTTATGTGGAATTTGCTAGAGACAAGGGAAATCTGTTTGATAAATGGCATGCTGCTAGTAAGGTAACTGATTTCAACTCTCTCCGGGAGTTAATCTTGTTGGAAGAGTTTAAAAATTGCTTACCCGAACGCATTGTAGTTTACCTAAACGAACAGAAAGTATCCTCCCTGGCAGAAGCGTCTGTGTTGGCAGACGAGTTTGTGTTGACGCACAAGAGTGTGTTTTCGGCTCAAACTGAGAGTAGAACCACTGAGTTTCCTACCTTTAGCCCTAGTCGGCCCGCAGTAGTATATCAAGCACGCCAGAAGAATGAGCGTTCCTGTTTCTATTGTCATAAAGTGGGACATATGATTAATGATTGCTTCCTGCTTAAACGCAAACAAGGGATGCCTCTTCGTGCCAAGCCGCCAACAGGTGTTGGTCTAATTCGTACGGTTGTGAGGTCTGCAACAAAACAGGTGCCTCAGGGTAACTGTAGTTTGAAAGACCCAGTCCCCGACCGCAGTTATGAACCATTCATTTTCGAGGGGTTTGTGTCCCTAGAGAATGACGAAGCGTCTCAGCGTCCGGTTAAAATCCTTAGAGATACTGGTGCGGCGCAGTCGTTTATATTGTCTGATGTGTTGCCCTTATCTGACGATACATACTGTGGTTCCAGTGTGTTAGTGCAGGGTATTGAAATGGGTTTTGTCCCAGTGCCGTTGCACTTTGTGAAAGTACACTCTGAGTTAATCAGTGGAATATTCAGAGTGGGGGTACGTCCTAAGTTGCCAGTGAAAGGTGTGACCTTTATAATGGGTAACGATATTGCCGGAGGAAAGGTAGTACCCGTATTGGAAGTATTGGATAAAAGTGACCACTCTCTCTCGAATGAGTTGGCACAGAGTTATCCACATGTGTTGTCACTCGTGCTCAGGCACTACAAGAGGGTGACGTGATAGATTTGTCGAACACTGTTCTGTTCAAAGAGGATGATCAAGAGGATGGATTGTGTGATACCTCTGAGAAGCTGATCACCTCTGACAAACAGCTCAGGAAAGAATCAAAGTACGTTGAAGTTATTGCTGATGCAATACAATTACCAGTCACTCGTGAGCAGCTGATTGCTAACCAAAAGGTTGACAACAAGCTTGCTAAATGTTTTTCTAGTGTTGTCTCGTTAGAAGAGGTGAAGAAGAAGAATGTGGCTTACTTCATTGATGGTAATCTCCTCATGCGTAAATGGAAATCCCATGTTGACGCGGGTGGAGATTGGAATGCTGTTTACCAAATAGTGATTCCTACAGCCTTTCGACAAAATGTGTTATCCCTTGCTCATGATCACCAGTGGTCTGGTCATTTAGGAATTACAAAGACGTATGATCGGATCCTTCGACATTTCTTTTGGCCAGGTTTAAAACAAGATGTGGCTCAGTTCTGTCGGACATGCCACACCTGTCAGATAACAGGAAAACCAAATCAGGTTATTCCTCCTGCTCCTCTTTGTCCTATACCTGTCATAGGTGAACCATTTGAGCATGTGGTGGTTGATTGTGTCGGACCGTTACCGAAGACAAAATCGGGTAACCAGTTTTTGTTAACGATAATGTGTATGGCTACAAGATACCCCGAGGCTATTCCTCTGAGAAGGATTACAGCTCCGATAGTGAGTAAAGCCTTAATAAAATTCTTCACGACATTCGGGTTACCTAAGGTGGTACAAAGCGATCAAGGTACCAATTTCCTATCCAAGCTCTTCAAGCAGGTGTTGAAATCCTTATCAATTACGCACCGTGTATCAAGCGCCTATCACCCAGAGTCTCAGGGTGCGCTTGAAAGATGGCATCAGACACTGAAGTCTATGCTACGTAAATATTGTTTGGAATCTGAGAAAGATTGGGATGAGGGAGTTCCTCTAGTTTTGTTTGCTGCTCGTGAAACTGTGCAGGAGTCCCTAGGTTTCAGCCCGGCTGAACTAGTGTTTGGTCACACAGTAAGAGGACCAATGAAAGTCCTTAAAGAACAGTTCTTGTCCCAAGAGTTGTGTACCAGAGATGAGAATGTGTTGGACTATGTTAGTCGCTTTCGTGAGCGCCTACACCAAGCTTGTGCTCTTGCAAAGGAAGCTCTGTCTTCCTCACAGAGGAGCATGAAAAGACACTATGATAAAGAGGCTGTTTCTCGTCCACTACAGCCAGGTGACCAAGTACTGGTGTTATTACCTGTTCCAGGATCTTCACTGTCAGCTCGTTTCTCTGGTCCTTATTTAATTGAAAAGAAAATAAGTGAAACTGACTATGTGCTTCAAACTCCTGATAGAAAACGCCAATCTCGTGAGTGTCACATTAACATGTTGAAAGCATACCACACCCGACCCATCACACAGTTAGATAGTTCAAAAACAGAGGAAGGTACTGCTGTCTCCTCTGCTACTACTGCAATGATAGTGGACTGTCATATTGATGATGTTGATGGCTTGGAGTTGCGCAATACTCAGCAGCAGTGAGTATATATATGGCAACTAACCGTCCAGGCAATAACGCAATAAATATTGCGGAGCTAGGTTATATGCCAATAAATTACTTTACAGCAACTATCGTAAAATGTGTTCTACATTAGATGTGTTCTACATTTTAATGTCAGGGCACAACTTTGTATTGAAAAAACGTTTACTAACTAGATATTGTTAATTATATTTTAGCATAACATTATATGTCCAGTAGCTGTCAAAAAACGTATACCCTAAATCTGGGGTACTGAACTACTAGGCTGATTCACAGCAGTATGTGGAGCCAAACATAGTCTGGATGTATAGTGCCAGTTTCATGTGAACAGGGACATCGGCTGCAGGCAACATCTTTCCACAGAAAGTAACAGGGTCACAATCATTAGCCTGCTCCTTCAAAGACACATTTTCTTGCAGCTCAATCAACTCCATCTGCATTGAGGCAACATCTACCCATCTGAAGATCTGTTTTGCTTCTTCTGACAACTCACATTTGTGACCAAGAAGGGGTTCTGAATGAGCAGCAGCAGTTCTCTTCCAACAGTGAAGTCATCAAAGCGAGCCTTGAAGCTATCCATTTGTTTTGGATGAAATCGACATGGTTGGGCACCAGAAGATTGGGCACCAGAAGATTGGGGAGTTGGCAAGTTCTCCCTGGGGATTCTTAAAAAGCGAACATTTCTGGAAAGCCTGAACTGCTGTTATGTCCCATCCCTGCAGCTTAACATTCAGTGGATAAAGGTGTGATGTAATGTCTGTCGAAAATGCAACTGTTTCCATCTTCTCCTCATCTTCCAACAAAACTCAGAAGAAGAGAAAACTGAGTTGCCTTGTCACTCTTTTGCTCTGATAAGAAAGCTTTGATTTTCTCCCGAATGCCCCAAAAGTGTTTCCAAAATCCTGCCTTTGCCGAGCCATCTGACATGATTGGGCAGTAGTAAGTCATTAAAACTGGCATTGGCCTCTGTCAGAATGCCTCGTAGCAGGCGGTGTTGTAGGGATGTTGCTCTCAAAAAAGTGGACAAGTCTCATCCTTGTTGTCATGACCTTAATGCTAAACTCAGCAAAAAAAGAAATGTCCCTTTTGGAAGGACCCTGTCTTTCAAAGATAATTTGTAAAAATCCAAATAACTTAACAGTTCTTAATTGTAAAGGGTTTAAACACTGATTCCCATGCTTGTTCAATGAACCATAAACAATTAATGAACATGCACCTAAATAACAGTCGTTAAGACACTTAACAGCTTACAGACGGTAGGCAATTAAGGTCACAGTTATGAAAACTTAGGACACTAAAGAGGCGTTTCTTCTGACTCTGAAAAACACCAAAAGAAAGATGCCCAGGGTCCCTGCTCATATGCATGCACTTGCCTTAGGTATGCTACAAGGAGGCTTGAGGACTGTAGATGTGGCCAGGGCAATAAATTGCAATGTCCATACTGTGAGACGCCTAAGACAGAGCTACAGGGAGACAGGACGGACAGCTGATTGTCCTCACAGTGGCAGACCACGTGTAACATCCCCTGCACAGGATCGGTATATCCGAACATCACACCTGCGGGACAGGTACAGGATGGCAACAACAGCTGCCCAAGTTACACCAGGAACGCACAATCCCTCCATCAGTGCTCAGACTGTCCGCAATAGGCTGAGAGAGGCTGGACTGATGATGGCTTGTAGGCCTGTTGTAAGGCAGGTCCTCACCAGACATCACCGGCAACAACGTTGCCTATGGGCACAAACCCACCGTAACTGGATCAGACAGGACTGGCAAAAAATGCTTTTCACTGACGAGTCTCGGTTTTGCCTCACCAGGGGTGATGGTCAGATTTGCGTTTATCGTTGAAGGAATGAGCGTTACACCGAGGCCTGTACTCTGGAGCGGGATCGATTTGGAGGTGAAGGGTCCGTCATGGTCTGGGGCGGTGTGTCACAGCATCATCGGACTGAGCTTGTTGTCATTGCAGGCAGTGCAGGCCTTCCTGCAGGCTCATCCTGACATGCTCATCCTGACATGACCCTCCAGCATGACAATGCCACCAGCCATACTGCTCATTCTGTGTGTGATTTCCTGCATGACAGGAATATTAGTGTTCTGCCAAGGCCAGCGAAGAGCCCGGATCTCAATCCCATTGAGCACGTCTGGGACCTGTTGGATCGGAGGGTGATGGCTAAGGCCATTCCCTCCAGAAAGGTCCGGGAACTTGTAGGTGCCTTTGTGGAAGAGTGGGGTAACATCTCACAGCAAGAACTGACTAATCTTGTGCAGTCCATGAGGAGGAGATGCACTGCAGTACTTAATGCAGCTAGTGGCCACACCAGATACTGACTGTTACTTTTCATTTTGACCCCCCTTTGTTCAGAGACACATTATTCCATTTCTGTTAGTCACATGTCTGTGGAACTTGTTCAGTTTATGTCTCAGTTGTTGAATCTTAGGTTCATACAAATATTTACACTTGTTAAGTTTGCTGAAAATAAACTCAGTTGACAGTGAGAGGACGTTTCTTTTTTTGCAGGGGTTATTTTCCTAGACTGGTACACAGGACAGATTGATGGATCATGCAGTGATATGTCAGATCAGGGTGGTCCTCTTTCAAATGTGCAACCAGTCTCATCCCTCTTCCTATCGTGTCTGGAGCTCCATCAGTGGTCATGGAGACCCCTTACTTCAGCTCTCTCTCCCCATTTTTGTCATTATCCCTTTGATGACCTCATGGATATCCTCTCCCTGTGTGTTTGCTTCTAGATGTGTCCAACAGCTCCTCAAAGAATTCCTTCTATGTTTTGATGTAAAATCTGACAAACACCAGAAGCTAGGCATTAGTGCCATCTGTTGATGTTCATTCACTGCTAATGAAACAAAGAAGTTGTGAAGTTAAATCTTCAGCTAATATTTCAGTTCTCCTCATTGCTGTGGATTCTGACAGTGGGATCTGTTTGATCTTTTCTCTGAGCTCATCTTTTTGTTTTACCTTCAAGCAAGGCGTCAGCAACTTCACACATGCATTATTTTTACCATCTCAGTGTCTGAAAATGTTTTTTTTGTTTTCACTAAACCCAAGCTATCCACAGTGAACACTCCATTGCTCATTGTTGGGCTGTCAGGGAATTGACAAGGACTTTCACAGCAACTGGTTTGAAACATTCACCTCTGAAGGTAAATTATGTACTTACATTCAGTAATCTGGCTCTGATTTGTCATCCTGAGAGTCCCAGAGATAAAATGTAGAATAGTTTTGTTTGATAAAATAAGTTTTTATATTCAAATGTAGGAACTGGATTCTTAAGTTGCTGTTTTTTTCTGCCTTCTTGGCCCAAGGTTCTGCAGAGGATATTTAGATTGTGATTGGGTAAGATGCGGCCTCTTGCATTTGCATATAACCACGCGATTGGATTAGACAGGGCATTAGTAGAGGTGGGTGTTGCTTCGAGAGAGAGCGAGAAAGAGAGATTGCTGAGTTAGAGGCCGCTGCGCCCGGTTGAAAAAATAAATAAATAAACAAATAATGTATTCACTTTTATATAACAAAATAGTAGCAACAGTACATATCAGGCCATAACACAGTTACAGGAATAACCAGTCGTGTCCAACCCCAGACAGGTGCATGTCTAATGGTGTTTAATGACCCATCTTACTAGCTCTTTTTTTACATTTATTTTTTTATATATTTTTTTATTTATTGAATATTCGAAACATCCAATATACTTGTAGTGAAGGCTCTCAACAACTACATCATACCAGTCATCCAACAGATTCCCATTCAGAGCGACACACAGAAGCATCCAGGGTCAATGCCCTGCTCAGGGGCATGTTGACAGATCTACCACCAGGCCAGAAAATGTGAACCTGAACCCTCCAAGATCCCCCCCCTACCGTTCCTCAATAGCTGTCCCTCAACCAATCGAGACCCCTCCCAAAGCCCCCCCTCCCCCAGGACGATAAATAAAATTTTTAATTAATTCCATTCCCCACCCCCAAGAACCCCCCAATGCACCAACAACCAAGAGAACCTAAAAAAAATGGAAAAGACAGAAGAAAACAGCAAACAACAAAAATAAATAAAACATGTAAATAAACAAACAGCAAAATAAATACAAAATTATAATTTAAAACAAAGGACACCTAAGACAACTAAAATCATAACAGCAATGCCAACTGTATATGTTTGTGTACATGTCTGGCACTATTACATGTATGTGTGTGTTCTTGTATGTGTTTATTTGAATGAGAGTGTGTGTATATGCACGTGTACAAACACCTGCAGGGCAAACACTCATTCAAATGTCATGTGTTAAGGGACTTTTTTATCAATGATGACTAATTATGTATACATTTCAATCAGGACTGACTAATCAGAATACTATTATGTTACTGTATTTGTATGAATTTTCTTTTTAATCCTAGTACTGAATATAATGTGTGTAAATATAATCAAGAATTAGAACAATGACTGTCTGTACCATGGTAGAAATTAATGAACTTATAGCCAGACTGGCTAGAAGGCTTATCTACACAAGCTGGCCTAGGCTCGGTCATATATCATCTTAATAGGGAGAGACGATGTGAGAACCATACAGCCATTGTACTAGAGCGGAGATGGCACGGGCTGGTACTAAAACTGATGACGTCATTTTCAGTTTATAACCTGTGGTAAAATGTGTAAGGGGCAGTACTCACGAGAATAAACACAGCTGGTTGATTTCAAAGGCTGGTCTCTGTCCATTTTATACAAATAAGGGTCTTACAAACTCTTATGAATTGACAGAATGATTTATTTTAATTGGGCATTAAAAACAGAGGAATTTAATTCCTGTAACACATGAAAAGGTTATTTTTATTATCTTTCATTTATACATGTTTTTGTTTTATATTTTGACTTTTATCTTTGACCATCATTCTCTCTCTCATACAGCAACTCCACTCCCACCTGTCTCCACTTCCACATACCAACCCTCAGCCCATCCCATCTATCTCTGCTGGCCACCCACTTCGGGTTTCTAGCTCAAAGCTCTTCTGCAATTAATAATTAAAACACATGGTCTGGAAAATTCTCAATAGCTACTGCCTGGGAAGGTCTCCCCACTCAGAAGTAAGAGATAGGGCGGGGGTAGTTTGACCTCAGGTCTCCCCAATGGAAGTAAGAGATGGGGCGGGGGTAGTTTGACCTCAGGTCTCCCCACGGGAAGTAAGAGATGGGGCGGGGGTAGTTTGATCTCAGGTCTCCCCACTCAGAAGTAAGAGATGGGGCGGGGGTAGTTTGACCTCAGGTCTCCCCACTCAGAAGTAAGAGATGGGGCGGGGGTAGTTTGACCTCAGGTCTCCCCACTGTAAGTCTGAGGTAGGGGGAGCGGGGGAATCTATCAAATAGTGCACCTCTAACTTTGTACAGTACTAATGCAATTAGTAGAATCAGTCACACTACAAAACACTACCAAATAAACCACAAGTCATTCATAATACTGTGAATACAGTGCCTTGCGAAAGTATTCGGCCCCTTTGAACTTTGCGACCTTTTGCCCCATTTCAGGCTTCAAACATAAAGATATAAAACTGTATTTTTTGTGAAGAATCAACAACAAGTGGGACACAATCATGAAGTGGAACGACATTTATTGGATATTTCAATTTTTTTTAACAAATCAAAAACTGAAAAATTGGGCGTGCAAAATTATTCAGCCCCCTTAAGTTAATACTTTGTAGCGCCACCTTTTGCTGCGATTACAGCTGTAAGTCGCTTGGGGTATGTCTCTATCAGTTTTTCACATCGAGAGACTGACATTTTTTCCCATTCCTCCTTGCAAAACAGCTCGAGCTCAGTGAGGTTGGATGGAGATCATTTGTGAACAGCAGTTTTCAGTTCTTTCCACAGATTCTCGATTGGATTCAGGTCTGGACTTTGACTTGGCCATTCTAACACCTGGATATGTTTATTTTTGAACCATTCCATTGTAGATTTTGCTTTATGTTTTGGATCATTGTCTTGTTGGAAGACAAATCTCCGTCCCAGTCTCAGGTCTTTTGCAGACTCCATCAGGTTTTCTTCCAGAATGGTCCTGTATTTGGCTCCATCCATCTTCCCATCAATTTTAACCATCTTCCCTGTCCCTGCTGAAGAAAAGCAGGCCCAAACCATGATGCTGCCACCACCATGTTTGACAGTGGGGATGGTGTGTTCAGCTGTGTTGCTTTTACACCAAACATAACGTCTTGCATTGTTGCCAAAAAGTTCAATTTTGGTTTCATCTGACCAGAGCACCTTCTACCACATGTTTGGTGTGTCTCCTAGGTGGCTTGTGGCAAACTTTAAACGACACTTTTTATGGATATCTTTAAGAAATGGCTTTCTTCTTGCCACTCTTCCATAAAGGCCAGATTTGTGCAATATACGACTGATTGTTGTCCTATGGACAGAGTCTCCCACCTCAGCTGTAGATCTCTGCAGTTCATCCAGAGTGATCATGGGCCTCTTGGCTGCATCTCTGATCAGTCTTCTCCTTGTATGAGCTGAAAGTTTAGAGGGACGGCCAGGTCTTGGTAGATTTGTAGTGGTCTGATACTCCTTCCATTTCAATATTATCGCTTGCACAGTGCTCCTTGGGATGTTTAAAGCTTGGGAAATCTTTTTGTATCCAAATCCGGCTTTAAACTTCTTCACAACAGTATCTCGGACCTGCCTGGTGTGTTCCTTGTTCTTCATGATGCTCTCTGTGCTTTTAACGGAACTCTGAGACAATCACAGTGCAGGTGCATTTATACGGAGACTTGATTACACACAGGTGGATTGTATTTATCATCATTAGTCATTTAGGTCAACATTGGATCATTCAGAGATCCTCACTGAACTTCTGGAGAGAGTTTGCTGCACTGAAAGTAAAGGGGCTGAATAATTTTGCACGCCCAATTGTTCAGTTTTTGATTTGTTAAAAAAGTTTGAAATATCCAATAAATGTCGTTCCACTTCATGATTGTGTCCCACTTGTTGTTGATTCTTCACAAAAAAATACAGTTTTATATCTTTATGTTTGAAGCCTGAAATGTGGCAAAAGGTTGCAAAGTTCAAGGGGGCCGAATACTTTCGCAATGCACTGTATATAGTTTCACGGACATATTGTTGCTTTTTTTTCTGGTTTGTGTGAAATCATTAATAATAATATAAAACCAGTCTGCACAGCACCAAGGAGAATTGGTTTAGTCTTGACTATTGGTTGACGGGATGGGTAATGTATTGATGCTTGAGGGACAAATCAACAAATCAGTTTCTATTTGTCTTTGTTACTTTTTAAAATATTTATGAGTTTTATTTTTTGTATATATTTTTATATTTATATAGTTTTAAATGTTATGATTATTTATGTGTGTTGTTCCTAATGTCTGAATAACAATGACTGTTAGTGCAAAATGGTGCTTTTCTTTGGTTCGGGGGCGCTGAAGGGGGGTTCGCCCAGGGAGACATACAAGCTAGAACCACCACTGCTTACACGGTTGTACATTAGAGAAAGGAAACCAGTAAATAATTATTCTTTGTTCCTGTTCTGAAGAATCATGTCAAATACCAACAGTTCCCATGACTTCATATTCACATTACATCATCGTCATCAGAACTGAGAGATGTTCTGAGTCACACATTTACAGCACTCTGAAGAGGGAGAGCCCCAACCACATTCCATACTACAAACTTTCCCAAAACTGTACGGGCATACAACCTACACACACAGCTCTGCAACGATGAATAGCCTACGTCATCACAATTACATTTCTAAAAAAACAACAACATTAATTTCCAGAATACTACAATAATATACTTGGTACACTATATATATGTATATATACAGTGAGGAGAACAAGTATTTGATACACTGCCGATTTTGCAGGTTTTCCTACTTACAAAGCATGTAGAGGTCTGTAATTTTTTATCATAGGTACACTTCAACTGTGAGAGACGCAATCTAAAACAAAAATCCAGAAAATTACATTGTATGATTTTTAAGTAATTCATTTGCATTTTATTGCATGACATAAGTATTTGATCACCTACCAACCAGTAAGAATTCCGTCTCTCACAGACCTGTTAGTTTTTCATTAAGAAGCCCTCCTGTTCTCCACTAATTTCCTGTATTAACTTCACCTGTTTGAACTCGTTACCTGTATAAAAGACACCTGTCCACACACTCAATCAAACAGACTCCAACCTCTCCACAATGGCCAAGACCAGAGAGCTGTGTAAGGACATCAGGGATAAAATTGTAGACCTGCACAAGGCTGGGATGGGCTACAGGACAATAGGCAAGCAGCTTGGTGAGAAGGCAACAACTGTTGGCGCAATTATTAGAAAATGGAAGAAGTTCAAGATGACGGTCAATCACCCTCGGTCTGGGGCTCCATGCAAGATCTCACCTTGTGGGGCATCAATGATCATGAGGATGGTGAGGGATCAGCCCAGAACTACACGGCAGGACCTGGTCAATGACCTGAAGAGAGCTGGGACCAAAGTCTCAACGATATCCATTAGTAACACACCACGCCGTCATGGATTAAAATCCTGCAGCGCACGCAAGGTCCCCCTGCTCAAGCCAGCGTATGTCCAAGCCCGTCTGAAGTTTGCCAATGACCATCTGGATGATCAGAGGAGCAATGGGAGAAGGTCATGTGGTCTGATGAGACACAAATAGAGCTTTTTGGTCTAAACTCCACTCGCCGTGTTAGGAGGAAGGAGAATGATGAGTACAACCCAAAGAACACCATCCCAACCGTGAAGCATGGAGGTGGAAACATCATTCTTTGGGGATGCTTTTCTGCAAAGGGGACAGGACGACTGCACCGTATTGAGGGGAAGATGGATGGGGCCATGTATCGCGAGATCTTGGCCAACAACCTCCTTCCCTCAGTAAGAGCATTGAAGATGGGTTGTGTCTGGGTCTTCCAGCATGACAACGACCCGAAACACACAGCCAGGGCAAGTAAGGAGTGGCTCCGTAAGAAGCATCTCAAGGTCCTGGAGTGGCCTAGCCAGTCTCCAGACCTGAACCCAATAGAACATCTTTGGAGGGAGCTGAAAGTTCGTATTGCCCAGCGACAGCCCCGAAACCTGAAGGATCTGGAGAAGGTCTGTATGGAGGAGTGGGCCAAATTCCCTGCTGCAGTGTGTGCAACCCTGGTCAAGAACTACAGGAAATGTATGATCTCTGTAATTGCAAACAAAGGTTTCTGTACCAAATATTAAGTTCTGCTTTTCTGATGTATCAAATACTTACAGTGGGGCAAAAAAGTATTTAGTCTGACACCAATTGTGCAAGTTCTCCCACTTAAAAAGATGAGAGGCCTGTAATTTTCATCATAGGTACACTTTAACTATGACAGACAAAATGAGAAAAAAAAAATCCAGAAAATCATATTGTGGGATTTTTAATGAATTTATTTGCAAATTATGGTGGAAAATAAGTATTTGGTCAATAACAAAAGTTTATCTCAATACTTTGTTATATACCCTTTGTTGGCAATGACAGAGGTCAAACGTTTTCTGTAAGTCTTCACAAGGTTTTCATACACGGTTGCTGGTATTTTGGCCCATTCCTCCATGCAGATCTCCTCTAGAGCAGTGATGTTTTGGGGCTGTTGCTGGGCAACACGGACTTGCAACTCCCTCCAAAGATTTTCTATGGGGTTGAGATCTGGAGACTGGCTAGGCCACTCCAGGACCTTGAAATGCTTCTTACGAAGCCACTCCTTTGTTGCCCGGGCGGTGCGTTTGGGATCATTGTCATGCTGAGAGACCCAGCCACGTTTCATCTTCAATGCCCTTGCTGATGGTAGGCTTTGTTACTTTGGTCCCAGCTCTCTGCAGGTCATTCACTAGGTCCCCCCGTGTGGTTCTGGGATTTTTGCTCACCGTTTTTGTGATCATTTTCACCCCACGGGTGAGATCTTGCGTGGAGCCCCAGATCGAGAGAGATTATCAGTGGTCTTGTATGTCTTCCATTTCCTAATAATTGCTCCCGCAGTTGATTTCTTCAAACCAAGCTGCTTACCTATTGCAGATTCAGTCTTCCCAGCCTGGTGCAGGTCTGCAATTTTGTTTCTGGTGTCCTTTGACAGCTCTTTGGTCTTGGCCATAGTGGAGTTTGGAGTGTGACTGTTTGAGGTTGTGGAGGTTGTCTTTTGTGCTGATAACAAGTTCAAACAGGTGCCATTAATACAGGTAACGAGTGGAGGACAGAGGAGCCTCTTAAAGAAGAAGTTACAGGTCTGTGAGAGCCAGAAATCTTGTTTGTTTGTAGGTGACCAAATACTTATTTTCCACCATAATTTGCAAATATATTAATAAAAAATCCTACAATGTGATTTTCTGGATTTATTTTTCTGATTTTGTCTGTTGAAGTGTACCTATGATGAAAATGGCCTCTCTCATCTTTTTAAGTGGGAGAACTTGCACAATTGGTGGCTGAATAAAATACCTTTTTGCCCCACTGTATGTCATGCAATAAAATGCAAATTAATGACTTAAAAATCATAGATCGCTTACCAATAATTGAACACTTAAAATATTTCCATGCATGCAACCTAGCGGGAATAACAAACAACCTATTCCTGTAGCCGTACTGTGCGAAGACAAGAAGAAGAACGATACACGAGGTGAGGTCGGGACTAAGCTAAACATAACAGTTTATTTGCATCAAGGAGTGGAGCACAGGAATCAGACTATTAGGATGCGACAACAATTTTCAGCGTCACAAAAAAAGGAACAATCTCCATAGGCTACATAATTTTCATGCTCTTCAGCTCCAGGAGCTCCGTTCAACTGTCTTACAAGACAGATATCACATATTCAAACAGACAACAGTCTAATAATGTTTTTCAACACAAATAGGGGGTGCCCTTTAGGACATCTACTTTGTACATGACACAAGATATTTTTCCAAAGATTGTTTACAGACAGATTATTTCACGTATAATTCACTATATCACAATTTCAGTCGGTCATAAATGTACATACACTAAGTTGACTGTGCCTTTAAACAGCTTGGAAAATAGAGATCCTAGAGATGAACGTACTTTGGTGCAAAAAGTGCAAATCAATCCCAGAACAACAGCAAAGGACCTTGTGAAGACGCTGGAGGAAACAGGTACAAAAGTATCTATATCCACAGTGAAACGAATCCTATCTCGACATAACCTGAAAGGCCGCTCAGCAAGGAAGAAGCCACTGCTCCAAAACCACCATAAAAAAGCCAGACTATGTTTTGCAACTGTACATGGGGACAAAGATCATACTTTTTGGAGAAATGTCCTCTGGTCTGATGAAATAAAAATAGAACCGTTTGACCATAATGACCATCATTATGTTTGGAGGAAAAAGGGGTGGCTTGCAAGCCGAAGAACATCATCCCAACCGTGAAACACAGGGGTGGCAGAATCATTGTTGTGGGGGTGGCAGCATCATGTTGTGGGGGTGCTTTGCTGCAGGAGGGACTGGTGCACTTCACAAAATAGATGGCTTCATGAGGTATGAAAATGATCTGTATATATTGAAGCAACATCTCAAGACATCAGTCAGGAAGTTAAAGCTTGGTCGCAAATGGGTCTTCCAAATGGACAATGACCCCAAGCATACTTCCAAAGTTGTGGCAAAATGGCTTAAGAACAACAAAGTCAAGGTATTGGAGTGTCCATCACAAAGCCCTGACCTCAATCCTATAGAAAATTTGTGTGCAGAACTGAAAAAGCGTGTGTGAGCAAGGAGGCCTTACATACCTGACTCAGTTACACCAGTTCTGTCAGGAGGAATGGGCCAAAATCCACTCAACTTATTGTGGGAAGCTTCTGGAAGGCAACCCGAAACGTTTGACTAAGTTAAATAACAAAGGCAATGCTACCAAATACTAATTGAGTGTATGTAAACTTCTGACCCACTGGGAATGTGATGAAAGAAATAAAAGCTGAAATAAATAATTCTCTCTACTATTATTCTAACATTTCACATTCTTAAAATAAAGTGATGATCCTAACTGACCTAAGACAGGGAATTTTTAATAGGATTAAATGTCAGGAATGATTAAACATGGAGTTTAAATGTATTTGGCTAAGGTGTATGTAAACTTCAGACTTCAACAGTATATATATATATATATACACATAAACTAATCACTGCTGCACACTGACCGGACTGACACAAACTGGAATGCTTTTATACAAAAGGCCAAGCTCTTAATTAAAACTTATTTAGGATAGGGGGCAGCATTTTCACTTTTGGATGAAAAGCATGCCCAGAGTAAACTGCCTCCTCCTCAGTCCCAGATGCTAATATATACATATTATTATTAGTTTTGGATAGAAAACACTCTGAAGTTTCTAAAACTGTTTGAATGATGTCTGTGAGTATAACATAACTCATATGGCAGGCAAACACCTGAGAAAAAAATCCTAACAGAAAGTGGAAAATCTGAGGTTTGTAGTTTTTGAACTCAGCCCTATTGAATACACCGTGGGATATGGGTCAAGTTGCACTTCCTAAGGCTTCCACTAGATGTCAACTGTCTTTAGAACGTTGTTTCAGGCTTCTACTGTGAAGTGGGACCGGATGAGAGCTCTTTGAGGCAGTGGTCTGGCAGAGAGCCACGGGCTGGTCATGCGCATTTCACATGAGAGCGACCTCCGTTCCATTGCTTTTCTACAGACAATGGAATTCTCCGGTTGGAACATTATTGAACATTTATGATAAAAACATCCTAAAGATTGATTCTATACTTAGTTTGACAAGTTTCTTCGACCTGTATATAACTTTTTGAACTTTTCGTCCGACTGGACCTGAATTTGTTTACCAAACGCCCTAACAAAAGAAGCTATTTGGACATAAATTGACATAAATGATGGACATTATCAAACAAAACAAACATTTATTGTGGAACTGCGATTCCTGGGAGTGCATTCTGTTGAAGATCATCAAAGGTAAGTGAATATTTATAATGCTATTTATGACTAATGTTGACTGCGCAACACGGCGTATATTTATTTTGGCTGGTTTGGGCTTGGGTTTGAGAGCCGTACTCAGATTACGCTTTTTCCGTAAAGTTTTAAAAAAATCTGACACAGCGGTTGCATTAAGGAGAACTGTATCTAAAATTCCATTCATAACACTTGAATTTTCATCAACATTTAGAATGAGTATTTCTGTGAATTCATGTGGCTCTCTGCACAATCAAGTTTTAGAACTACTGAACGTAACGCTCCAATGTAAAATGAGATTATTTTATATAAATATAAATAAATATATTATCGAACAAAACATACATGTATTGTGTAACATGAAGTCCTATGAGTGTCATCTGATGAAGATCATCAAAGGTTAGTGATTAATTTTATCTCTATTTGTGCTTTTTGTGACTCCTCTCTATGGTAGGAAAAATTGCTGGGTTTTTCTGTGGCTTGGTGGTGACCTAACATTATCGTTTGTGGAGCTTTCGCTGTAAAGCATTTTGGAAATCAGACACTGTGGCTGGTTTAACGAGAATTTTATCTTTAAAATGGGGCCTAATACTTGTATGTTTGAGAAATTTGATTTATGAAGTTTCTGTTGATCTGTATTTGGCGCTCTCTGCAATTTCATTGGCTGTTGCGTTCCCAGACAAGTTAACAATCACAAACACCTGGCACAGGCAGGCCAACAATGGTGGATTAAAAATACTTCAGTCAATGCCACTCTGACATTGCTCATCCTAATATTTATATATTCTTATTTTCATTTTTTTAAACTTTTAGATTTCTATGCATTGTGAATTGTTACATATAAATATATATAAATAAACATGCACTGTTTGGGGCTAGGAACACAAGCAGTAACATCGGCTAAATATGTGTGGGTGACCAATAAAATGTGATTTGATTTGAGAAGCCGATGTTTTGGAGGATATAATGGTAATGGTTTTGATGAATTCAAGGGCAGGCAAACCGTGTCAATATATCCTCTAAACACCGTCTTCGAGGGCATTATCACTTTTATACAACGGGTTACCCGCATATTTAAATAATGATTGACATATTTTCATAAAAAAAATATATTTTGATTAATTGATTCCTATTTCGTCCTTCCACAAGATATAGTCCCGACACAAATCTAGGGTTGCTACCTAACCCTGCTGGTCGTTCATTCTATCGCTTCGGGTTGCCAGAGACGCGACCCAGTCATTGCTCTGTCTCTCTCTGTCTCTCTTGTTTGTTCTAAATGTTCTATTGCCATACTGGCTGTCAACTTCTTATCCCTTGCTTGCTAGCTAGCCAACTACGGCTAACTTACAGTCACGTCAAAAAGTGCAGCCAGAATAACAACAAAGTAGCTTCATTTGCATTTGTTTAAGCTGTTTTCTAGTGACATTTATTTAGATACATCCATAACAATGAGCTAATGAGGTGTGATTTCACCTGGCATAGAAAATGTGCTCTCTCGTCAGGACGCTGTTGTTCAGAGGAGCTAGCCAACAACACAGTTAACACAATCACTTCAAACTGAAGCTGGAAATACTTCAAACTAACTGCACTTTGTTTCCAATTGACATTTCTTTGTACATATCCATAAAAAGGATGCCAGCTGATTCATGCTTTTGACTGTATGAGAAACGCTGTCTGTCTGTCCGTATCGTCCCGACTCCCAACATGTTCATCACTATGGGACAGCTGGAAATCAAATTTGACTATGGAAACAATGTTACAGACAGCAAGGTTAATACAAATATCTGCTGTTGAAAACTAAATATTAGACTAAAAGTAATGTGAGATAATGTCTAGATGCTTTTTATAGTGGAAATC
This sequence comes from Oncorhynchus clarkii lewisi, assembly GCF_045791955.1. NCBI lineage: Eukaryota > Metazoa > Chordata > Actinopteri > Salmoniformes > Salmonidae > Oncorhynchus > Oncorhynchus clarkii. The sequence continues at coordinate 82,943,395 of NC_092149.1, forward strand.
AAGTTTATAAATTGCCTGGTTGGGCTGATGAGACAGTGGAATAGACACCAGCTATATACTTAATTTAGTTCATGTGATGTCATGTAGGTTACAGTTTAAGCTGTAAACGTCTGTAAAACTGCAAAGGTCATATTCTGACTTGATGGTCAATTTCATTATGGGCACAATTCAAACATTTGTCCGTGTAAGTTACGTATGGTCCAAAAGGTCATGACATTTCTTGTTGTTGGTGAAAGGCATGTGTGCAGTGCGCTGGATCTACGGACTTGTTATGGGGCGGCAGGGTAACCTAGTGGTTAGAGCGTTGGACTAGTATCCGGAAGGTTGCAAGTTCAAACCCCTGAGGCTGACAAGGTACAAATCTGTCGTTCTGCCCCTGAACAGGCAGTTAACCCACTGTCCCTAGGCCATCAGTGAAAATAAGAATTTGTTCTTAACTGACTTAGTTAAATAAAGGTAAAAAAAAATGGGTAATCCACTTAGACGAATACTGCTGTGAGAGACAAGGTTAGTGTCTGTGTTGTCTATCATCATTTCTAGGAAACAAACATTTGTTATTTTTCAACTGTAGAACAGGTTTCCTTAATTTAGTTTATATTTTCTAAGCAGCTTCTGCATTTACAGTTACTTTCTAAATTGTTTAGTAAATTGTTTTCAAGGACCGCCGCCCTCCCCTCCACCCTCTGTGATCCACTTACCATGACCGGATCATTACAGGCCTGCAGCTCTCTGTGATCCACTTACCATGACCGGATCATTACAGGCCTGCAGCCCTCTGTGATCCACTTACCATGACCGGATCATTACAGGCCTACAGCTCTCTGTGATCCACTTACCATGACCGGATCATTACAGGCCTGCAGCTCTCTGTGATCCACTTACCATGACCGGATCATTACAGGCCTACAGCTCTCTGTGATCCACTTACCATGACCGGATCATTACAGGCCTACAGCTCTCTGTGATCCACTTACCATGACCGGATCATTACAGGCCTGCAGCTCTATTTAACACTGATCAACTACCTAAAAGGAGGAGCTGCTGATTCTACATTTCTAAGGCTTTAATAATTCTTTATCTGAAATGTTTGGTTGCATTCAAATGTGATTGTCTCTGTCTCTCTGTCTGTCTCTCTGTTTTTCTGTCTCTCTCTGTGTCTCCCTGTCTCTCTATCTGTCTCTCTGTCTTTCTGTCTTTCTGTCTCTCTCTGTGTCTCCCTGTCTCTCTCTGTGTCTCCATGTCTCTCTGTCTCTCTGTCTGACTATTTCTCTCTGTCTGTCTCTAGCTCTGCTTCTGTCTCTCTCTCTGTGTCTCTCTCTGTCTCATTCTCTGTCTCTGTCTCATTCTCTGTCTCATTCTCTGTCTCTGTCTCTGTCTCATTCTCTGTCTCATTCTCTGTCTCTGTCTTCGTCTCATTCTCTGTCTCTGTCTCTCCGCCTCTGTCTCTCCGCCTCTGTCTCTCCGTATCTGTCTCTCCTTCTCCGTCTCTCTCTCAGGTAGGCAGTGAACCCCATCAGTAGTAGGAAATGAAGGGGTAGTTTCCAGGAACAAAATGTGTCTTACTTACTGTGGTGGTATTTGATATTCTAAGAAGTGCACACACACACACACACACACACACACACACACAGAGAGAGAGACCCACCACTGCTAACAGAAGGGAGACGGTTCCTGGAACTAAAAAATAATTGTTCTAGAAATGAATCATCCCCAGCTGACACACACACACACACACACACACACACACACACACACACACACACACACACACACACACACACACACACACACACACACACACACACATTCCCTATTGACATGAACTGTGCCCAATCAAACTACTCCAAAGGGAAACAGGAAGTTATTAGAACCTGTGACTTAACGCTGACTGCTCCTGTAACTGGATCTGGACAAGTCTGTTAAATGTAATGGAGGTATTACAACATGTGACTTAACGCTGACTGCCCCAGTAACTGGATCTGGACAAGTCTGTTAAATGTAATGGAGGTATTACAACATGTCACGTAGTGTAATACAGAATGTTTGTAGTCAATTCAAACTGTCTCTTCAGGTTTCACCTATTAGCAAAGAGAAGTCTACCTTTCCTTTCTCTTCCCCTGATTCTTCTTCTTCTCCTTTCCTTTCCCTTTCCCTGATTCTTCTTCTTCTTCTCCTTTCCTTTCTCTTCCCCTGATTCTTCTTCTTCTCCTTTCCTTTCTCTTTCCCTGATTCTTCTTCTTCTTCTCATTTCCTTTCCCTTTCCCTGATTCTTCTTCTTCTTCTCCTTTCCTTTCTCTTCCCCTGATTCTTCTTCTTCTCCTTTCCTTTCTCTTTCCCTGATTCTTCTTCTTCTTCTCATTTCCTTTCCCTTTCCCTGATTCTTCTTCTTCTTCTCCTTTCCTTTCTCTTTCCCTGATTCTTCTTCTTCTTCACCTTTCCTTTCCCTTTCCCTGATTCTTCTTCTTCTTCTCCTTTCCTTTCTCTTTCCATGATTCTTCTTCTTCTTTCCTTTCTCTTTCCCTGATTCTTCTTCTTCTTCTCCTTTCCTTTCTCTTTCCCTGATTCTTCTTCTTCCCCTTTCCTTTCTCTTTCCCTGATTCTTCTTCTTCTTCCCCTTTCCTTTCTCTTTCCCTGATTCCTCTTTTCTGCCCCTTTCCTTTCTCTTTCCCTGATTCTTCTTCTTCTTCTCCTTTCCTTTCTCTTTCCCTGATTCCTCTTTTCTTCTCCTTTCCTTTCCCTTTCCCTGATTCTTCTTCTTCTTCCCCTTTCCTTTCTCATTCCCTGATTCCTCTTTTCTTCCCCTTTCCTTTCCCTTTCCCTGATTCTTCTTCTTCCCCTTTCCTTTCTCTTTCCCTGATTCCTCTTTTCTTCCCCTTTCCTTTCTCTTTCCCTGATTCTTCTTCTTCTTCCCATTTCCTTTCTCTTTCCCTGATTCCTCTTTTCTTCCCCTTTCCTTTCTCTTTCCCTGATTCCTCTTTTCTTCTCCTTTCCTTTCTCATTCCCTGATTCCTCTTTTCTTCCCCTTTCCCTTCTCTTTCCCTGATTCCTCTTTTCTTCTCCTTTCCTTTCTCATTCCCTGATTCCTCTTTTCTTCTCCTTTCCTTTCTCATTCCCTGATTCTTCTTCTTCTCCTTTCCTTTCCCTTTCCCTGATTCTTCTTCTTCTTCCCCTTTCCTTTCTCTTTCCCTGATTCTTCTTCTTCTTCCCCTTTCCTTTCTCTTTCCCTGATTCCTCTTTTCTTCTCCTTTCCTTTCTCATTCCCTGATTCCTCTTTTCTTCCCCTTTCCCTTCTCTTTCCCTGATTCCTCTTTTCTTCCCCTTTCCTTTCTCATTCCCTGATTCCTCTTTTCTTCCCCTTTCCTTTCCCTTTCCCTGATTCTTCTTCTTCTCCTTTCCTTTCTCATTCCCTGATTCCTCTTTTCTTCCCCTTTCCTTTCTCTTTCCCTGATTCTTCTTCTTCCCCTTTCCTTTCTCTTCCCCTGATTTCTCTTCTTCTTCTTCCACTTTCTTTTGAAACATTCTTTCTCTTGTTCTCTTTTTGTCTTTCATATCCCCCTTTGTAGGAGTCCCCCACTTATCTCTCTCTCTCTCTCTGAGTCCTACACTTCTTCTATTTCAGGTTTTTTTATTTCACCTTTATTTAACCAGGTAGGCCAGTTGAGAACAAGTTCTCATTTACAATTGTGACCTGGCCAAGATAAAGCAAAGCAGTGCGACAGAAACAACAACACAGAGTTACACATGGAATAAACAGTCAATAACACAATAGAAAAAAAACGTTTACATGATTGATTTATTTCTCTCTCTCTCTCTCTCTCTCTCTCTCTCTCTCTCTCTCTCTCTCTCTCTCTCAATAGATTACTTAAGATATGTCATACATTTTTGCAGAGGAGATTTTAGTCACAAAAAAACCTGGCCTAAGACAAAAATGAACTAAACTGTCACAAAAGGCTGCCATAATATATAGTGCAAGTCAAAAGTTTGGACTCATTCAAGGGTTTTTCTTTATTTTTTACTATTTTCTACATTGTAGAATAATAGTGAATACTTAAAAACTATTAAATAACACATATGGAATCATGTAGTAACCCAAAAAGTGTTTGTTTAACACTTTTTTGGTTACTACATGACTCCATATGTGTTATTTAACTATATTTTAGATTCTTCAAAGTAGCCACCCTTTGCCTTGATGACAGCTTTGCACATTCTTGGCATTCTCTCAACCAGCTTCATGAGGTAGTCACCTGGAATGCATTTCAATTAACAGGTGTGCCTTGTTAAGAGTTAATTTTTGGAATTTCTTTCCTTCGTAATGCGTTTTTTCCAAACAGTTGTGTTGTGACAAGGTAGGGGTGGTATACAGAAGATAGCCCTATTTGGTAAAAGACCAAGTCCATATTATGGCAAGAACGGCTCAAATAAGCAAAGAGAAATGACAGACCATCATTACTTTAAGACATGAAGGTCAGTCAATAAGGAACAAAAATGTAGAAAATAGTAAAAATAACTTTTGACTGGTAGTGTATAAATTAACTGTTTTGGGAAGCATGAGGACGCCTTAAAGGGGAATTTAGTTTTGTCACGGCATCACTGCAACACCAAGCTGGAACGAGTGCATTTTAATTTCATTGGTAGAATTGGGAAGTTTCAACTTCCTGTTTTAAAAGTCAGTGGTGTCGTGCTGCCTTTGCACAGCGGAGCGATGCTCTGCCACTTCTCAGAATGGTGTCTAGGTCTCGCAAGTTGCGCAGTCAGTTGACTACATTTTTTTTTTACACCATTTCAGCAGCTCAAAAGATTTGAGGCTGATCCAAAATCAAAAAGCCAGGTCTTGGTGACATCCCTGGAGGAGGGGGGTGTGGCTCATTCATTGCAGTGCTATATCATCACCAAAGATCATTCGCTGTCTGCCAGTCTGATCAGGATTATAATCTACAAAGGCTTCAGTCTGCTGGTGAGTTCTTCCTCATGGAATTGTGTTACATGAGGATATGGGAATGCTTTAAAAAAAAAAAAAACTCTTGTATGATCTTATTAAAAAAAGTGTTTCCTTCTTCGATGAACTGAAAGCTGGCATCAAATCAACTTCCTTGTAACTTTTGTTTGTGTTTAAAGTGGAACGTTTCTCTGTGAAACTCCATATCTTCTCCATAGCAGCTTGTAAATCAAACTAGAAAAGGAATAACAAACCTCAGCAGTAGCTCAACAACAATGTGTCAGTTATGTTAATGCTTAACTTTTGTAGGCCGTCATTGTAAATAAGAATTTGTTCTCAACTGACTTGCCTAGTTTAAAAAAAGGTTTGATCAAAAATAAACAGTTGCAGTGTCAACATGCCAATGTGTCAAAGTTCTTGCCTCTGAGGGCGATAGCTGACAGGCTATTTGACATGGTATATTCGACTGAATGTGATTGTCACGTCAGGATGAAATGGTATCCCCTTCTTTATGAAATCTCCTCCTCCCTTTCCTTTTGGATTTGCATAAACTTCCCATTTATAGACAATGTGGTTCATTTAACTATTTTGCTACATATTTCTTCCCTTAGAATGGTCTGCGTTCATCTCAAAATGGCTGTTGGGATTGTCTTAGCTGTTCTGCTGTATGGTAAGTTTCCACAGCTAAGTTCACTACTGTTTTCATTCATCAACATAGACAGCCACGAGGTTATAGGCCACCACCCGCTCTGATTTCTATCTAGTGTACACTGTGAGCAGAGCACCAAGCGGCTGCACATACTGGACCCTGTAGATGACATGGTCCAAAACGGTGTTAGTAAGGACAACCTTGTTATCAGAAAGGGAACACACACACACACACAAAAAGGAAGTCTCATTATAAAACTGGTCTTGGATTGTGAAAGTTGTTTGACGTCAATGAAGACGTAGACTTTCGAAAATGTCGACCGGGTGGATTTCTTCAGAACCGCTAAATCGATGTGGTGTGTCCCCCCACACCAAACAAATAACTGTGTGACAAATGCACAGAAGCAAATATGTGCCTTTTCATCTCAATGGAGCATCATATTATATATTGATTGCCCGGAGGTGGCAGGGTAGCCCAGTGGTTAGAGCATTGGACTAGTAACCGGAAGGTTGCAAGGTCAAACCCCCGAGCTGACAAGGTACAAATCTGTCATTCTGCCCCTGAACAGGCAGTTAACCCACTGTTCCTAGGCCGTCATTGAAAATAAGAATTTGTTCTTAACTGACTTGCCTGGTTAAATAAAGGTAAAATTAAAAAAAATATTTATAATCATTTCAACTTGTTCTTATTTTATTATATTATAACTATTGGCTGTGTCTGATTCTAATCAGAGCTGGAAGTTTTACGGAGTCATGACCTATCGCTCGCTGTTATCAACCACATCTACGGTGGAGTCGTAAGCAGAGGCAGGTCCTCTGCTGTAGCCAGGTTTACACTAGATTAGATAGCCCTACCAACACCTTGGTTACCTGGCTATTGAATTGTGACAGAACAGTAGGCCCGTATCTTATCCAGACAAATGAAGACTATACATTTCTATTGAAGTCAAAATTAGTCCAATATTTGAACAGAAATCATCCCTCAGCTGTAGCAAACATTGAAAGCATGTTTTTTAAACTAGGCAAGTCGGTTAAGAACAAATTCCTATTTAAAATGACGGCCTACCCCGGCTAAACCCGGACGACGCTAGGCCAATTGTGTGCCGCCCAATCACAGCCGGATGTGATTCAGCCTGGATTCAAACCGACTGTAGTGTCGCCTCTAGCACTGAGATGCAGTGCCTTAGACCGCTGCGCCACTCGGGGGCCCAAATGGTGTGCCACATTCTATGTGAACTTCTATCTGTATATTCGCTAGCTACTCCTCTCTAACACAATAGTGCTGTCAGAGCGGAATCCAATGTTGAAAAAAAATGGGTGAAAGGAACTTCCAGTAGAAAGGCCTGAGAAGTTTCCCAACAGCAGGGTGAGCAGGGAACCACCAGCCTGACCCAACCAACTCTGAGTCACAACTGGGAATAGAGAGAGGCAGGAAAGTCCCAGGCTTGTAGTTGTAGTACTTAAACAATATGCCAAGTCCATTTTCTTTTTAAGCCTGCACAAAACACGTCATCTCTTTTGAGGCCTATTTCGATACATCACAGTGAAAGTTCTCCGATGAGTCAACCAGAAAATGTCATATTAGCATAAATGGTAAATGTGGAGATGCGTTTTAACTAACGATTGCCTCTTTTATGTTTTAAAAGTTATTTCAGTAGTTTCATCAACACACCCAAAGGAGCAAACCGTTGTTGGAATCATCGGACAGCCCGTCCTTCTGCCCTGTGACCGCTCCACATTGGCAACTCCCAACTACCCAACAAAAACAAGAATATATTGGCAAGATTTAACCCCCAGAGTGCTGCATGTTTTCAAAGATGGAAACGAGGAGTATGTACACCAAAACCTTTGGTACAAAAACAGGACAACAATTAACACAGATCAGTTGGCTTCTGGAAATCTGTCACTCCTGCTCAACCCAGTTAATGTCCGAGACAATCTCCTGACCTGCAAAGTTTTTCTAATAATCAATGGTGTAAATTCTCAAGAGTGCCAAATCACTGTCAATGTAGCAGGTAGGCTATGGCTTAATTAGAGAGATATTGTTAAATCAGGCTCATGTTGTTGGGTGGGACTGGAACATAATGGTGCTTTAAATCAAATGTTATTTGTCACATACACATGGTTAGCAGATGTTAATGCGAGTGTAGCGAAATGCTTGTGCTTCTAGTTCCGACAATGCAGTAATAACCAACAAGTAATCTAACTAACAATTCCAAAACTACTACCTTATAGACACAAGTGTAAGGGGATAAAGAATATGTACATAAAGATATATGAATGAGTGATGGTACAGAACGGCATAGGCAAGATACAGTAGAAGGTATTGAGTGCAGTATATACATATGAGATGAGTATGTAAACAAAGTGGCATAGTTAAAGTGGCTAGTGATACATGTTTTACATAAGGATGCAGTAGATGATATAGAGTACAGTATACATATGAGATTAATGATGTAGGGTATGTAAACATTATATTAGGTAGCATTGTTTAAAGTGGCTAGTGATATATTTTAGCTTTAGCTCATAATATAAATATCATACCCTGTTCTGGAAACATTTCCATTAACTATCAATGCATCTGTCTCATAGTTACGCTGGTTCTGGCTTTGTCCCATTGTGCTCCCTGCAGCAAGTTACCAAAAGCCCACATTAAACTTCACAGACATGACGCTTGTGTGCACCACCCACGGAGGCTTCCCTGAACACCAGGTGACATGGAGGACCCATAACCGTACTCTGGAGCGTCACGAGGCTGTCACCAAGACTACCCAGGATCCTGGAACAGGAACCTACAACATCAGCAGCCGAGTGAATGTGACAGAGGGACAGAATATAACCTGCAGTATCTACAACCCCATCCTCAATGAGACCCAGAGTAACTTTATCGTCATACCAGCCTGTGAGTTCTACCATCCAGTGAATGTACAGAGACAGTGAGGCCTACTCACTTCAGTTACACTGCTGTAATTACAAAGATTTAAATCAGATTTAGACCAGTAGACGAGACCATTTCACCTCAACTAGAGTAGCTGCATTGCAGGATGTCTTTCAAGTGTATCAGGTCACATGACAAATGTGTAAATATCACAGTTCAGACAGTCGTGAAAGCAAGTACAGCTCAAACCCAATGGAGCTCAGACACCGCCCCCTAGTGGAGAGGCTCAGTAAACCAAAATTATTTTTGAAACATTACGCAGCATGGCACATTAAGAATATCCAATTTAAATGAGGTCCATAAATGTCTATGTTTTGTCTTTGTCAAAACCAGGATAAGCAAACGGTATACAACTAAGGGAACATGTTAGATTAGAAGTTTCCAAGAGAGAACTAAATCACAGCATGTTTTCTAGTTCATGTACAACATGGTCTTCACATTGTGTCTTTACAGCCAAAGAGGAAAACCATTTACTGAAATGGATCCTGGCTGCAGTTTGTCCATTGGTCGTATTGTTGACTGCCGTCGTTCTCTGTGTAAAATGTGAGTCTCATTCTTTCTCATTGTGAATTTACTTACAGTAGTAAGCTGGTGTTGTGTAACTCGGTAAGGGTCAAGGTAGTGTTGTGTATTGTAAAAGTGGGCATACTGCTCTGTTACTGCAGACCCCAACCTCAGGAAGTCATGGAGGAAGATGATCCATTGCTGTCCTGAACCTGAACCTGAAAACACTGCACAAGAACCAGGTGAGTCGTATACTGCACAGTACTACACTGCTCAAAAAAATAGGGAAGGGAACACTAAAATAACACATCCTAGATCTGAACGAATGAAATATTCTTATTAAATACTTTTTTCTTTACATAGTTGAATGTGCTGACAACAAAATCACACAAAAATTATCAATGGAAATCAAATGTATTAACCCATGGAGGTCTGGATTTGGAGTCACACTCAAAATTAAAGTGGAAAACCACACTACAGGCTGATCCAACTTTGATTTAATGTCCTTAAAACAAGTCAAAATGAGGCTCAGTAGTGTGTGTGGCGTCCACGTGCCTGTATGACCTCCCTACAACGCCTGGGCATGCTGCTGATGAGGTGGCGGATGATCTCCTGAGGGATCTCCTCCCAGACCTGGACTAAAGCATCCGCCAACCCCTGGACAGTCTGTGGTGGGTTGTTGGTGGATGGAGCGAGACATGATGTCCCAGATGTGCTCAATTGGATTCAGGTCTGGGGAACGGGCAGGCCAGTCCATAGCATCAATGACTTCCTCTTGCGGGAACTGCTGACACACTCCAGCCACATGAGGTCTAGCATTGTCTTGCGTTAGGAGGAACCCAGGGGCTAACCGCACCAGCATATGGTCTCACAAGGGGTCTGAGGATCTCATCTCGGTACCTAATGGCAGTCAGGCTACCTCTGGCGAGCACATGGAGGGCTGTGCGGCCCCCCAAAGAAATGCCACCCCACACTATGACTGACCCACCGCCAAACCGGTTATGCTGGAGGGTGTTGTAGGCAGCAGAACGTTCTCCACGGCGTCTCCAGACTGTCACGTCTGTCACATGTGCTCAGTGTGAACCTGCTTTCATCTGTGAAGAGCACAGGGCGCCAGTGGCGAATTTGCCAATCTTGGTGTTCTCTGGCAAATGCCAAACGTCCTGCACGGTGTTGGGCTGTAAGCACAACCCCCACCTGTGGACGTCGGGCCCTCATACCACCCTCATGGAGTCTGTTTCTGACCATTTGAGCAGACACATGCACATTTGTGGCCTGCTGGAGGTCATTTTGCAGTGCTCCTCCTGCTCCTCCTTGCACAAAGGCGGAGGTAGCGGTCCTGCTGCTGGGTTGTTGCCCTCCTACGGCCTCCTCCACGTCTCCTGATGTACTGGCCTGTCTCCTGGTAGCGCCTCCATGCTCTGGACACTATGCTGACAGACACAGCAAACCTTCTTGCCACAGCTCGCATTGATGTGCCATCCTGGATGAGCTGCACTACCTGAGCCACTTGTGTGGGTTGTAGACTCCGTCTCATGCTACCACTAGAGTGAAAGCACTGCCAGCATTCAAAAGTGACCAAAACATCAGCCAGGAAGCATAGGAACTGAGAAGTGGTCTGTGGTCCCCACCTGCAGAACCACTCCTTTATTGGGGGTGTCTTGCTAATTGCCTATAATTTCCACCTGTTGTCTATTCCATTTGCACAACAGCATGTGAAATGTATTGTCAATTAGTGTTGCTTCCTAAGTGGACAGTTCACAGAAGTGTGATTGACTTGGAGTTACATTGTGTTGTTTAAGTGTTCCCGTTATTTTTTTGAGCAGTGTATATTATATCTGTATAACTTATAGTATATCTGTATATCTTACTGTAGTGTATCTGGTGATGGATTATGGGTACTAACTCCTAAAATTGGGACAGGGTTAATAATCAGGTGTGCTATTGAAATATTGAGTGCTTAGGGTTAGAGGGTCTACACCAGAAGTTCATGGTTCATCTATTGGAGGAAGGTGTATATAGTGGGTGCAATTAAGCTTGGAATGTGTTGAGTGCAAGGAAAGCGATCTCGTGTGTCAGACATTGATAAGAAGAGTGAGCACTTTGGGGTAGAGGTCAATTGAAAAGAGGAAGAAGAGATATCACTAAGGTTCTGTCTAGCAGCAGAGATGCATTGGCTGTTCAGATGTGTGGGAGGAGACTCAAGAGGAACAGATATCACTAAGGTTCTGTCTAGCAGCAGAGATGCATTGGCTGTTCAGATGTGTGGGAGGAGACCCAGGAGGAAGGGTTAAACATCAGTGCTTGTGTGAAATGACGTTGTATTGATCCTCTGAGAAGAATAAACTTTCGTGTCCGTCACGTTTTTACTCTGAAAATTTGAACCTAACACTGTATACCTACTATAGTGTATCTGTGTGACTTACTGTAGTGTACAGTGGCTTGCGAAAGTGTTCACCCCCCCTTGGCATTTTCCTATTTTGTTGCCTTACAACCTGGAATTAACATAGATTTTTGAGCAGGTTTTTATCATTTGATTTACACAACATTCCACTTTGAAGATGAAAAATATTTTGAGGGGGTGAAACAAACAAGAAAGGAGAAAAAAACCAAACAGAACTTGTGCATAACTATTTTTAATAATGGATTTAATGGTGCTCTGTGGGATGTTAAAAGTTTCTGATATTTTTTTATAACCCAACCCTGATCTGAACTTCTCCACAACCTTGTCTCTGACCTGTTTGGAGAGCTCCTTTGTCTTCATGGGTCCGCTTGCTTAGGGGTGCCCCTTGCTTAGTGGTGTTGCAGACTCTGGGGCCTTTCAGAACAGGTGTGTATATCTATTGAGATCATGTGACAGGTCATGTGACACTTAGATTGCTCACAGGTGGACTTTATTTAACTAATTATGTGACTTCTGAAGGTAATTGGTTGCACCAGATCTTATCTAGGGGCTTCATTGCACAGGGGGTGATTACATAATACATGTACACGCTGTCACGCCCTGACCTTAGTTATCTTTGTTTTCTTTATTATTTTGGTTAGGTCCGGGTGTGACGAGGGTGGTATGTGTGTTTTTGTCTTGTCTAGGGTTTTTTGTATATCTATGGGGTTTTGGTATTGTCTAGATATATGTAGGTCTATGGTGGCCCTAAATTGGTTCCCAATCAGAGACAGCTGTTTATCGTTGTCTCTGATTGGGGATCCTACTTAGGTTGCCATTTTGGTTTTGTGGGTTATTGTCTATGTGTAGTTGCCTGTGTCAGCACTCGATTTATCACAGCGTCACATTCGTTTTGTTAGTTTGTTTAAGTGGTCTTCGTTAATTAAAGAAGAATGCACGCTGCGCCTTGGTCTCCTCCTTATGACGAATGTGACAGAATAACCCACCAAACCAGGACCAAGCAGCGTGAAAAGGAGGAACAGCGCTTAATGGAGAGATGGACCTGGGAGGAGATATTAGATGGAGCAGGACCCTGGACACAGCCGGGGGAGTATCGCCGTCCTAAGGAGGAGTTAGAGGCAGCGAAAGCGGAATGGCGATACTACGTTGAGAAATACAGGAGAATAGAGGAACGGCGACGATATGAAGGTACACGGCTAGCACGGAAGCCCGAGAGGCAGCTCCAAGATGTTTTTGGGGGGAGGCACACCAGGAGATTGGCTGAGTCAGGTAGGAGACCTGAGCCACCTTCTCGTGCTTACCGTGGGGAGCGTGTAACTGGTCAGGCACCTTGTTATGCAGAGATGCTCAAGGTGTCTCCAGTGCGCTATTCTAGCCCGGTGTGCTCTATTCCAGCTCCTCGCATTTGCCGGGCTAGAATGGGCATCCAGCCAGGACATATTGAGCCAGCTCTATGTTCTGGATCTCCAATGCGTCTCCACGGTCCAGTGTATCCTGTTCCTCCTCCCCGCACTCGCCCTGAGGTGCGTGTCACCAGCCCGGTACCACCAGTACCGGCACCACGCATCAGGCCTCCAGTGTCCAGTACGCCCTGCTCCCCAACCTCGCATTGAGGTGTGTGTCACCAGCCCGGTCCCAACAGTGCCGGCACCAGGCCTACAGTGCGCCTCGGCAGTCCAGAGCGTCTGGCGACAGTACCCAGTCCAGAGCAGCGTCTGGCGACAGTACCCAGTCCAGAGCAGCGTCTGGCGACAGTACCCAGTCCAGAGCAGCGTCTGGCGACAGTACCCAGTCCAGAGCAGCGTCTAGCGACAGTACCCAGTCCAGAGCAGCGTCTGGCGACAGTACCCAGTCCAGAGCAGCGTCTGGCGACAGTTCACAGACCAGAACCTCCAACGACGGGCCACAAACCGGAACCTCCAGCGATGGTCCCCAGTCCAGAACATCCGGCGATGATCCACGCAGCGAGGGTCCCCCGGGACCTACGGCGAGGATCCGCAGTCCAGAGCCTCCGACGATGATCCACGGGTCTGTGTTACAAGAGAGGACTCGGTGTAAAGAAGGGGGGCGGCGTCCAGAACCAGAGCCGCCACCAAGGTTAGATGCCCACCCAGACCCTCCCATATAGGTTTAGGTTTGCGGCCGGGAGTCCGCACCTTTGTCACGCCCTGACCTTAGTTTTCTTTGTTTTCTTTATTATTTTGTGACGAAGGTGGTATTTGTGTTTTTCTTGTCTAGGGTTTTTTGTATATCTATGGGTATTGTCTAGATATATGTAGGTCTTTGGTGGCCTGAATTGGTTCCCAATCAGAGACCGCTGTTTATCGTGGTCTCTGATTGGGGATCCTATTTAGGTTTCCATTTTCCATTTTGGTTTTGTGGGTTATTGTCTATGTGTAGTTGCCGGTATCAGCACTCGGTTTATCACAGCGTCACAGTCGTTTTGTTAGTTTGTTAAAGTATTATTTGTTAATTAAAGAAGAATGTATTCCTATCACGCTGCACCTTGGTCTCCTCCTTATGACGAACGTAAAACACGCACAAATTTTCCGTTTCACTTTTTTTTTTAAACAAGTTTTTTTTTTTTCATTTTCATTTTTTTTTCTTCATATTTTGTCTTTGTCCAATAACATGAAATCCAAATAAATCTATTTAAGTTACAGGTTGTAATGCAACAAAATAGGAAAAAATGGCAAGGGGTGTAAGCACTCTATATGCTGTGTAACTGTGTGTAACTTGCTATAGTCTGTGTGTATAACTTGCTATAGACTATAGTAAGCTATACAGTTAGACTATCTGTATAACTTTCATATCTAGTCTCTGATTTGTCTTTTGCAGAAATTGCAGAATTGAATCCACAACAGTAGAAATCAAGTCCCAAGCTTCTCCAGTGATGAGGAAGACGAGTTACTGCGTTGTTGGTCCATACGGCTGGACAACACGAGGACATTGGTACTGCCAAGATACTCAGAGCCATACTGCTACCAGTCATCTTGCATGGAAGCTGATATGTGATGCTAGTGATCTATGTCCAATATCCAGTGTTTAGGTCCAGGTGTTTATACAAAATAATTGACATAACGTAAGGGGGAGATCAAATTGAGACGCTGAGATAAGGGAAACACTTGAGGAAAAGAACCCGGACACAGACACAACTGTAGACACAAAAGGTGTTGTTGAACAGTGAACCTGTCACTGAACCTGCAATGTGTTGCGTTATAATGAAAGTGGTTTTGTCATCATGTGTTTTAGTATTGTCTATGTGTCCCGACATATCACAGACACACAGACAATGAAGAAAGAAAGAAACAATCAAACCTCATTCAAACTTAGACAGGTATGGATAGAGATCACAGGTGGTTGGCGGCACCTTAATCGGGGAGGACGGCCTCGTGGTAATGGTCGGAGCGAAATCAGTGGAATGGTATCAAATACATCAAACATTCCATTCGCTCCGTTCCAGACATCATTACGAGCCGTCCTCCACTCAACAGCCTCCAATGATAGAGATTCAGGTTCTTTCTGTATCTAACTTGCAGGTCTGCCGTTCATCGCGGTAGTGAATGTCATGTCTCACTGTATTTTTATGGCTGAGTGAATGTCATGTCTCACAGTATTTTTATGGCTGAGTGAATGTCATGTCTCATTGATGGAAGATGTTACAGTGCCTATAGAAAGTTGACACTCCCCTATGAATTTTTTTTCACATTCCGTTGCTTTACAAAGCCTGCTCGCCTCTACAGGATTGGTGGGTCCCCCTCGGAGACGGTTGAGTTAACGTAGGCTAGTGTGATTAGCATGATGTTTTAAGTAACAAGAACATTTCCCAGGACATAGACATATCTGATATGGGCAGAAAGCTTAAATTCTTGTTTAATCTAACTGCACTGTCGAATTACAAAACCTGCTAGCTTAAAACGTTACCTCACAATGACAGATAAACGAATATAGAATATAAATATACAATATAACTGTGAACTACAGAGCGTGGGTCGCTTGGGGGTTACCCTACGGTAGCCCCAGTTAGATCAGGCTACTCAACGTGTTTTATAGAGTTTTTATTTGTTTTGTCTTTTTTTTGTGTTTTTTTTGAGGGGTTTACAGGAATAATATATATTTCAATGAATATATTCTGTGTGTATAACATGTACCTGTGGGCTGTCACCCAAAAGAAAAACTGAAGAAATACATACAGAGAAATGATCATATTGATCAAGAAAATATTTTGTAGAAGTATAATTCATATGTAAATTAAAAAAAACTGCAACCCTGCATACCTATTTCTGCCCATTCCACCCACCACTTATCTCCTAACCCCCCCCCCCCCCCTCTACTAGCCACTACTTGTGCCAAAGTCTGTTATTTTTAAGTCTTGGTTCCAGTAGTTTATGTTTTTCTAAGAGATTGTCGGTTGGATATACTCTCTGCAAGGTTTTGTATATCTTACCAATGTCACGCCCTGGTCTAAGTATTTTGTGTTTTTCTTCATGTATTGGGTCAGGCCAGGGTGTGGCATCAGGTTTTTGTATTGTGGTGTGTTTTGTCTTGGGGTTTTGGTGTGTATGTATTGGGATTGTAGCTAGTGGGGTTATCTAGCAAAGTCTATGGCTGTCTGGAGTGGTTCTCAATCAGAGGCAGGTGTTTATCGTTGTCTCTGATTGGGAACCATATTTAGGCAGCCATATTCTTTGAGTTTGTCATGGGTGATTGTCCTGAGTGTCTTGATGTCCTTAGTGTCTTTGGTCCTGTCTCTGTGTTAGTTTACGCAAGTATAGGCTGTTTCGGTTTTCGTTACGTTCGTTTCGTTTATTGTTTTGTAGTGTTCGTGTTTAGTCGTGTTTACGTTTGTTTAAATAAACATGGATCGCAATCGACACGCTGCAGTTTGGTCCGACTCTCCTTTACTATATGAAAACCGTAACAGAATCACCCACCACAAAAGGACCAAGCAGCGTGTCAACAGGCAGGAGCAGCCCAAAGAGGAGATGTGGAATAAGGATTTCTGGACATGGGAGGAAATCCTCGACGGGAGAGGACCCTGAGCTAAACCAGGGGAGTTTAGCCGCCCAAAGGTGCAGCAGGAGAAGAGGCAACAGGAGCAGCCCAAAGAGGAGTACAGTATGGACTATACTTCTTGGGAGGAGATAGACAGGTGGGCGGTCGACCCAGGGAGAGTGCCGGAGCCCGTCTGGGATTCGATGGAGCAGTGCGCGGAAGGATATAGGAGAATGGAGTTTGCGAAGCAGGCAAGGCGGCGCGGACGGAGGCTCGAGAGTCAGCCCCAAAAATTTCTTGGGGGGGGGGGGGGGCTCAGGGAGAGTGTGGCAGAGTCAGGAGTCAGACCTGAGCCAACTCTCCCTGTTTATCGTGAGGAGCCAAGGAGGAGACCAGAACCAGAGCCGGTGTTGGAGGTGAGCGAAACAGAGACTATGAAGGAGTTACTGGGGAAATTGGAGGAGAGAGAAATGAGGGAGTTGCTGTGTTGGTGCTTTTTGCATGGAATTCGCCCGACGGAACGTGTCGGGGATTTGATGGCACCTGGGTTAGCGCTCCATACTCGTCCTGAGGTGCGTGTTAGTCGGCTGGTGAAGTCGGTGCCTCACGCACCAGGCCTCCTGTGCACATCCCTAGCCTTGCACGTCCTGTGCCAACACTGCTCTCAAGATCTCCAGTACGCCTTCATGGTCTAGCCCATCCTGTGCCACCTCCACACTCCAGTCCTCCGGAAGCAGCTCCCCGCACCAGGCTTCCTGTGCGTGTCCTCGATCCAGTACCACCAGTTCCAGCACCACGCATCAGGCCTACAGTGCGCCTCGCCTCTCTAGCGCTGCCGGAGCCTCCTCTCCTGCGCTGCCGGAGTCTCCCGCCTGTTCAGCGCAGCCAGAGCTGCCAGCCTGCATAGAGCAGCCAGAGCTGCCAGCCTGCATGGAGAAGCCAGAGCTGCCAGCCTGCATGGAGCAGCCAGAGCTGTCAGTCTGCATGAAGCAGCCAGAGCTGTCAGTCTGCATGGAGCAGCCAGAGATGTCAGTCTGCATGAAGCAGACAGAGCTGTCAGTCTGCAGGAAGCAGCCAGAGCTGTCAGTCTGCATGGAGCAACCAGAGCTGTCAGTCTGCATGGAGCAGCCAGAGCTGTCAGTCTGCATGGAGCAGCCAGAGCTGTCAGTCTGCATGGAGCAGCCAGAGCTGTCAGTCTGCATGAAGCAGCCCGAGCTGCCAGTCTGCAATGAGCTGCCAGTCTGCACGGAGCTGCCAGTCTGCAAGGAGCTGCCAGTCTGCAAGGAGCTGCCAGTCTGCACGGAGCTGCCAGGCTGCAAGGAGCTGCCAGGCTGCAAGGAGCTGCCAGGCTGCACGGAGCTGCCAGTCTGCACGGAGCTGCCAGTCTGCACGGAGCTGCCAGTCTGCAAGGAGCTGTCAGTCTGTAAGGAGCTGCCAGTCTGCAAGGAGCTGCCATTCTGCACGGAGCCGCCAGAGCTGCCAGTCTGTAAGAAGCCGCCAGAGCTGTCAGCCTACATGGAGTAGCCAGAGCCGCCAGACAGTATGGAGCAGCCAGATCTTTCAGTCTGCCAGGATCCGCCAGTCAGCCAGACTCTTCCAGATCTGCCAGTCAGCCAGACTCTTCCAGATCCGCCAGTCAGCCAGACTCTTCCAGATCCGCCAGTCAGCCAGACTCTTCCAGATCCGCCAGTCAGCCAGACTCTTCCAGATCCGCCAGTCAGCCAGACTCTTCCAGATCCGCCAGTCAGCCAGACTCTTCCAAATCCGCCAGTCAGCCAGACTCTTCCAAATCCGCCAGTCAGCCAGACTCTTCCAAATCCGCCAGTCAGCCAGACTCTTCCAAATCCGCCAGTCAGCCAGACTCTTCCAGATCCGCCAGTCAGCCAGACTCTTCCAGATCCGCCAGTCAGCCAGACTCTTCCAGATCCGCCAGTCAGCCAGACTCTTCCAGATCCGCCAGTCAGCCAGACTCTTCCAGATCCGCCAGTCAGCCAGACTCTTCCAGATCCGCCAGTCAGCCAGACTCTTCCAAATCCGCCAGTCAGCCAGACTCTTCCAGATCTGCCAGTCAGCCAGACTCTTCCAGATCTGCCAGTCAGCCAGACTCTTCCAGATCTGCCAGTCAGCCAGACTCTTCCAGATCTGCCAGTCAGCCAGACTCTTCCAGATCTGCCAGTCAGCCAGACTCTTCCAGATCTGCCAGTCAGCCAGACTCTTCCAGATCTGCCAGTCAGCCAGACTCTTCCAGATCTGCCAGTCAACCAGACTCTTCCAGATCCGCCAGTCAACCAGACTTTTCCAGATCCGCCAGTCGGCCAGGATCCGCCAGTCGGCCAGGATCCGCCAGTCGGCCAGGATCCGCCAGTCGGCCAGGATCCGCCAGGATCTGCCAGTCAGCCAGGATCTGCCAGTCATCCAGGATCTGCTAAAACCACCAGCCAGCCAGGATCTGGTAGATCTACCTACCTGCCTGATCTTTCTCTCACTCCCGAGCTTTCTCTCACTCCCGAGCTTTCTCTCACTCCCGAGCTTTCTCTCACTCCCGAGCTTTCTCTCACTCCCGAGCTTTCTCTCACTCCCGAGCTTTCTCTCACTCCCGAGCTTTCTCTCACTCCCGAGCTTCCCCTCAATCCCGAGCTGCCTCAGTCCCGAGCTGTCCTTCAGTCCCGATCTGCTCCTCAGTCCAGTGGGTTTCTGGGTGAGGACTACTAGGCCATGGTCGGCGGCGAGGGTGGACTATCCAGGGACGCGAGGAGAGGGGACTAAGACATTGACTGAGTGGGTTCCACGTCCCGCGCCGGAGCCGCCACCATGGACAGACGCCCACGCGGACCCTCCCTATTGTTTTGAGGTGCGTTCGGGAGTCCGCACCTTAGGGGGGGGGGGGTTCTGTCACGCCCTGAGTGTCTTGATTTCCTTAGTGTCTTTGGTCCTGTCTCTGTGTTAGTTCACGCAAGTATAGGCTGTTTCGGTTTTCGTTACGTTTGTTACGTTATTTGTTTTGTAGTGTTTATAATTGATTCGTGTTTTACATTTGTTTATTAAACATGGATCGCAATCTACACGCTGCATTTTGGTCCGACTCTCCTTCTCACCTAGAAAACCGTAACAACCAATCGTATGAACATCCTTTTCTGTCTCAAATAAGATTCCCTCAAGGTTGCTCTGATGCCCAAACTATTTCAAATATAAAAGTTGTGATACAGTATAACTTTTAAATCTACATTGATCAGCCCAAAAGTAGTTTTTAATTCTATCATGGAAATAAATGTATTTCCTGTTACCAAGTCATTTGTGTTTTTATGACCCTAGTTTTCCATGTGGACCAATTTATCTGTGAATTCTGAAAAGCTATCCAAGGATTGTTCCATAAGGTTATGTTTATAGGGAGTGATATTTATTCTTGTAGAATACATTTTATTTTCTTCCATATTGTTATCGTGTTCTTGTATAGCCTTGGCTAGTGAGTTGATACAATTCCAAGTCTGGAAGATTAAAACCACCCTCAGACGTTGAATTCTATGACTTTTATTTGCCCATATAAAGTCTGTTATGACTGCGTATACTTAAAAAAAATAAAGAATGTCTTTGGTGTGGTAATTGGTATTACTGAAAATAAATACAAACATTTTGCCAGCCGTGTCATTCTAAAGAGGTTTATTCCACCTGTAAGATCTATGGGAAGATGATTCCATTTAATTAGAGCTGCTATGATGTTGATGAGTAATGGAATAAAGTTATCTTTATATATTTGTTTGTTGTCCGTTATTAAGAAACCCCCCCCCCCCCCAATTCAGCCCCCACCCCCACTTCAACCCCCTCCACTTCAGCCCCAACCCCCCCAAACACTGTAATTTTTATTCAGACATTTGGAACAACACAAATAAATAATCATAACATTTAAAACTATATAAATATATACAACTGCAAGACTCAGAAATATCAAAAAGAAGTAAGAAAGACAAAAAGAAACAAATTGTAGTATATATATACAAATAAAAAAGCGAATGGAATTATTACACTATTACCATATTGCTAACAAAAAAAACTAATAAAACTACATTGCACAATTCCTGTATCACACAAATACACAAATAGAATAACACACTTATTAAGACGAGAACCTGATTATTACACTATTGCACTTCAAACATTAAACACACAAACTAAATTTCACAACTGCCATCTAAACCCTGACCTTCCTTGATGCAAAGTCATCAATTGCATCATCATATGAAATCTGCCCAGCAATTGCATGGTTAATACTGATGACAGAAAGGCCACTAAGGCGTTCCTGTGACATTGTGGACCTCAGGTAGGATTTGATGAAAAGCGTTGAAAAGCTCCTCTCTGCTTCAGCTACGTTCACTAGAAGAGTAAGGCATATTCGGAGAGCAGTCCACAAATTTGGGTACATTTCTGAGAGCTCTCTTTCGTGTATAAATATCAGCAGGTCAACCAGGGTTATGGTCTTCGATGGCAAGTCAGGCAAGTTCTTCAGTTCCTGTGCAAGCTCTCTGCCATCCAAGTCTGAGTGTTCTTTATAGTGCAGTGTCACACTAAGGGCCTCACATTGTTCTGTCAGATCCTCATTTGCGAGACTTTTGGGTGGTTGTTACTCTTCCGTGCTAATGTTTTAACAGTGTCTAATATTTCTGAGCGGGTAATCTCTGTTTATAGTGATTATTTTTTCGTCTGCTGATAGTTGCTTCAGAGTTGTTGAGTCTAAGGTTATAGGATCCGTCCAACTGTTGTTTAATTCTGAGTTACAGTGCTTATGAAATTGTCATGAATTGCGTTCTTTCTAATTACCACTTTTGTTTCCGTATCTTAAACAATGATAGCTGGTTTAGCGTGTATTAATGTTGTGGGAGCTGCAAGATATTTACCAGGTTTATTTTCCATTAAGTGGTAGGCTTTATTTGAGTTTAACATGTAAGTTGTTGGGTCTCTTCAAAAAGTAAAAGATCGTATTCCTGTTTAAATTCAGAAAATTGATTTTCTTTATCTTGTAAAGATTTTTTTTTAATGGACATTTTCGAAGATTTCTTTATTTTGAAGTTCAATTTCTGAATCAAACTTAACTTTTGCAGAGCATGAGTTTATATACACGGGCTCAACTTTGATTGTAGATGTGGAGCGGACAAAAAATAAGATTTAAAATAATTATATCCAGTTGAATAAACACTCCAAACAGCCTACCGGACCACTCGGAGGCAACGGCATGGTCCTTTAGCATCGTTTTGTATCATATTTAAATGATAGAACTGGAGGGGACAAAAATGCAATTTCAGAATGTGCGTCCCTGAGTTATCCCAAATTATGTCGGGGGTCGGCTTTTCTCTGTCCTCTATGTCTACATTTGTAATGGTAAAGGTTTGAATTGTTTTGTTTACGTATTTAATACATTTTGGGTCCATAAGATGCGCTCGGTTCATTCTCCAAATTCTGTTGCTAAGTGTATTTTCGATTGGTGTAATTAAGCATGATACTGGGGAATGATCCGATATCACTATATCATTCATTATTTAATCCAGGAAATTATTAAGTGTATTTTTGGAAAAACACATTTTTTCAATTCTTGATTGTATTTCCTCTTTTATATTGTCTTGTCAGCGTCCATGTATCTCATTGGCTAATTCTATCGTTACTTCCTAGAGAAGAAGAGTTCATTGTGGAGTCTATATTGTATTGGGGGAGGAGGAAGGAATATTGTCTCAGTATACGATAAGCTGATCTTGGGCATCCAGTGGCGTGTATTCATGGATGCCAAGGGAAGCTGGGCATCCCCCGAAAAAAAATCGAAGAAAAAAATAACATAAAATAATTTATCTTTCGTCTCTCTGTGTTTCATATTTTTCCTTCAATTCGCCAGTGTATGAATATATATCTCACCGGAGAAAGCATCCGAACGAACGAAACAGTGCCCCTCTGTATGTGTAGCCCATCTATCCAAGGCTTCCTGGTCAAAAATAGTATGATATTTTTGCCGCTTTTAGCATTGACTGCAAGGGAAGCCAGCGAGCATTTGGACTCCCTTGATAAAAAAAAGAGAAAAATAATAACAAATCAGAATTGATCTAAACTGAGTGAGCTCGAATGTGATTGGGCCTGGCGTACCAACAAAAAAAAAGGAATGCCAGCAAAAGCCAAATATCATTGACAGAAAAAACTTGAATAGTTGCATCTAGTTGTACTGTTGTCCTCCCCTTTCCTAAATTAGCCACAGATGGAGATAGGGAGTTGGACTTAATTTTTCATTCTGGCCAATGATTACAATGCCGATTCTAATCCAACCCCAACATATTTACCAAGTGAACCTGTTGAAGAAGTAGCACGAGAGGACAGCTTTGGCCGTGTTATGGGTGGGACGCCAGGACGCCAGGACGCCAGGACGCCAGGACGCCAACGGCACCAGTGGTGGTCCCGAGCAATGAGGACCTCGAACCCCCCGAGAAGCCGGCCTGGGGAAACGGTACGAAAGAGGCCATATCGGATTCCGGAGGCCCGAAGGAAGGCTGTGAAACAGGAAGTGGAGGCTATGCTGAGGATGGGGGTTATTGAAGAGTCTCACCGTGCATATTTCAGCCTCATCGAGTTAGTGCCCAAACCGGACGGTAGCCTGCACTTCTGTAATGATTTCCGGGGTGTGAACGACATAAGCATGTTCGACGCATATCCCATGCTGAGGGTGGACGAGCTCATCGACCGATTGGGAAAGGCCCGGTACATCAGCACCCTTGACCTGACCAAAGGATATTGGCAGGTACCGTTGGCAGCCTCCTCCTGGGAGTAGACGGCATTTTCAACACCATCCGGTTTGTATCAGTACCGGGTGCTCCCGTTGGGTCTCCATGGAGACCCGCCCACATTCCAGCGACTGATCAACAAAGTACTTCGACCTCACCAGCAGTACGCAGCGGCCGATTTGGATGATATCATCATCCACAGCCAAGGTTGGGAAGAGCCCCTGACACGCCTCCAGGCGGTGCTGGACATGCTCAGACAAGCCGGGTTGACCGCGAACCCCAAGAAATGCAAACTAGCGTTCGAGGAGGTGGAGTACCTGGGGTATTTTTTCAGACGGGGGACTGTCAAGCCCCAGGAGAGGAAGGTTCACGCATTACGTTCCCGTTACGGCCCGTTCCACGCACCAAGACATAGGTCAAGTCCTTCCTGGGACTGGCAAGATACTTGTCACGAGAATTTTCAATCCCAATGATGTTAACAATCACTATAGCTTTGACCAATTCCCCCTAGGTTGTAAAGCTAGGGTTAAAAATAATTAGGCAAAGTCCCAGATTTCTGCAAAAGGTTGGTTCTTTATTCAGAGACTGTTCTCTCAACTCTCACATCACTACATAGAAACGCGGATGCCCTATCGATAAGGGAGACATACGTCACACTGATGAGAGTCCCCTCCCCGACAAAACAATAAATGACTCTCAAAGCACAAAGCCCCAAACATCATAAACTTTGTCAACATGAAATAAAATATTTTGGGTGAAAACAAGAGCACATAGGGCCCCATCTGTTTGGGCCCCATCATGAACTGACAGAAATACGCTGGTGGGTCTCCCACAGGGCCCTAGCCTTTTGACCACATTCTACCTCATTCAGGTTCATCTTCCAAACCTTGTTGTCTTGTTTATCCCCATGCCCACCCAGTATGATGGTAACAGTTACTTTGTTGTGGTGAGCATTGACAGCTCCTCTGTTGTACAAGACAATTCATTTTGTATTGGCTTCTCATGCACACACATTCACTCTAACATACGCACACAATGTCCTGCTACCCAGCCGACAAAGATTAGTGACCGTGAGAATCACTCCCTGTCCTTTCCCAAATCTCTCAGTGGCCCCTAGCCAAGGTCGGCACCGAATTCTGGCGCTCCTCTTATGTTTTCCTGGATATCCTTCAGATGTTTGTTGCTCTCATCTCCAAGTTGATCTTTGTCTTTTCCTCCAAGTCATGGCTTGTTGGTTTTAAGTGTCAGCGTCGCTTTACTCACAGATTGGTTAGCTGTTTTGTATAACCGACCTCGCACTCTCTCCCCGGTGGCTTGGGGATATATTGACCTATCGATTTTAAAGGCTTTATTTACACTATGTTGTCTGGTTCTACATATTATCACAGTTGTATGGTACAAACAGGAGCTCTTGACTATTAAACTTCTCTTCTAACCTAAACTCAGTGAAGACCTCCTCTACTTGGGCAACAAGAGACACCATATTTCTCTCTGTACTCAACACCTCTTCCAGGGCAATAGGAGACACCATATTTCTCTCTGTACTCAACACCTCTTCCAGGGCAATAGGACACACCATATTTCTCTCTGTACTCAACACCTCTTCCAGGGCAATAGGAGACACCATATTTCTCTCTGTACTCAACACCTCTTCCAATAGGAGACACCATATTTATCTCTGTACTCAACACCTCTTCCAATAGGAGACACCATATTTATCTCTGTACTCAACACCTCTTCCAATAGGAGACACCATATTTATCCCTGTACTCAACACCTCTTCCAATAGGAGACACCATATTTCTCTCTGTACTCAACACCTCTTCCAATAGGAGACACCATATTTCTCTCTGTATTCAACACCTCTTCCAATAGGAGACACCATATTTATCTCTATGCTCAACCTGGGGGCAGGAAATACAGTTTGTTATTGATATTCCTCCTACGTAAAATATCTTTATGTGACGCATCTTCAAGTACTCCTCTATGATGGTACTGCAGTAACTAAACCGGTTCTACAACGTCAACGTACACAAACACAGGAAGTAAGTCATCTCAACCACATATCTGATTTAGGTTCAGGGTTGTTGATACTTATCCTCACTGTTTCACTTGTGGAGGGGAGAGAGAGGGATCTTATACTTGTCATTAGTCAGTTGAAATTGACCTTAGGTAATCACTTGTTATTTGAGGGGATGAGGAGTTTCCATAAGGGGGTTTCCAGCATCAGGTGACACAGAGAGGGAGCTGTGTGAGATGAGGAGGGAGGGAGGAGGGGAGGGAGATGTTTGAGATGAGGAGGGGAGGAAGGGAGGGAGCTGTTTGAGATGAGGAGGGGAGGAAGGGAGGGAGGGAGCTGTTTGAGACGAGGAGGGGAGGAGGAGAGGGAGCTGTTTGAGATGAGGAGGGGAGGAGGGGAGGGAGATGTTTGAGATGAGGAGGGGAGGAGGGGAAGGAGATGTTTGAGATGAGGAGGGGAGGAGGGGAGGAGGGGAGGAGGGTAGGGAGATGTTTGAGATGAGGAGGGGAGGAGGGGAGGGGGATGTTTGAGATGAGGAGGGGAGGAGGGGAGGGGGATGTTTGAGATGAGGAGGGGAGGAGGGGAGGGAGATGTTTGAGATGAGGAGGGGAGGAGGGGAGGGAGATGTTTGAGATGAGGAGGGGAGGAGGGGAGGGAGATGTTTGAGATGAGGAGGGGAGGACAGGAGGAAGATGTTTGAGATGAGGAGGGGAGGAGGGGAAGGAGCTGTTTGAGATGAGGAGGGGAGGAGGGGAGGGGGCTGTTTGAGATGAGGAGGGGAGGAGGGGAGGAAGATGTTTGAGATGAGGAGGGGAGGGAGATGTTTGAGATGAGGAGGGGAGGAAGGGAGGGAGATGTTTGAGATGAGGAGGGGAGGAGGGGAGGAAGATGTTTGAGATGAGGAGGGGAGGGAGATGTTTGAGATGAGGAGGGGAGGAAGGGAGGGAGATGTTTGAGATGAGGAGGGAAGGAAGGAGGGGAGGGAGGGAGCTGTTTGAGATGAGGAGGGGAGGAAGGGAGGGAGGGAGCTGTTTGAGATGAGGAGGCGAGGAGGAGAGGGAGCTGTTTGAGATGAGGAGGGGAGGAGGGGAGGGAGATGTTTGAGATGAGGAGGGGAGGAAGGGAGGGAGATGTTTGAGATGAGGAGGGGAGGAGGGGAGGGAGATGTTTGAGATGGGGAGGGGAGGGAGCTGTTTGAGATGAGGAGGGGAGGAGGGGAGGGAGATGTTTGAGATGAGGAGGGGAGGAAGGGAAGGAGATGTTTGAGATGAGGAGGGGAGGAGGGGAGGGAGATGTTTGAGATGTGGAGGGGAGGAGGGGAGGGAGATGTTTGAGATGGGGAGGGGAGGGAGCTGTTTGAGATGAGGAGGGGAGGAGGGGAGGAGGGGAGGGAGATGTTTGAGATGAGGAGGGGAGGAGGGGAAGGAGATGTTTGAGATGAGGAGGGGAGGAGGGGAGGGAGATGTTTGAGATGTGGAGGGGAGGAGGGGAGGGAGATGTTTGAGATGAGGAGGGGAGGACAGGAGGAAGATGTTTGAGATGAGGAGGGGAGGAGGGGAGGGAGCTGTTTGAGATGAGGAGGGGAGGAAGGGAGGGAGGGAGCTGTTTGAGATGAGGAGGGGAGGAGGGGAGGGAGCTGTTTGAGATGAGGAGTGGAGGAGGGGAGGGAGCTGTTTGAGATGAGGAGGGGAGGAGGGGGGGGGGCTGTTTGAGATGAGGAGGGGAGGAGGGGAGGGAGATGTTTGAGATGAGGAGGGGAGGAGGGGAGGAAGATGTTTGAGATGAGGAGGGGAGGGAGATGTTTGAGATGAGGAGGGGAGGAAGGGAGGGAGATGTTTGAGATGAGGAGGGAAGGAGGGGAAGGAGATGTTTGAGATGAGGAGGGGAGGAGGGGAGGGGGATGTTTGAGATGAGGAGGGGAGGAAGGGAGGGAGGGAGCTGTTTGAGATGAGGAGGGGAGGAGGGGAGGGAGATGTTTGAGATGAGGAGGTGAAGGAGGGAGGGAGATGTTTGAGGTGAGGAGGGGAGGAGGGGAGGGAGATGTTTGAGATGAGGAGGGGAGGAGGGAGGGAGATGTTTGAGGTGAGGAGGGGAGGAGGGGAGGGAGATGTTTGAGATGAGGAGGGGAGGAGGGGAGGGAGATGTTTGAGATGAGGAGGGGAGGAGGGGAGGGAGATGTTTGAGATGAGGAGGGAAGGAGGGGAGGGAGATGTTTGAGATGAGGAGGGGAGGAAGGGAGGGAGCTGTTTGAGATGAGGAGGGGAGGAGGGGAGGGAGATGTTTGAAATGAGGAGGGGAGGAAGGGAGGGAGATGTTTGAGATGAGGAGGGGAGGAAGGAAGGGAGCTGTTTGAGGGGAGGAGGGGAGGGAGATGTTTGAGATGAGGAGGGGAGGGAGCTGTTTGAGATGAGGAGGGGAGGAGGGGAGGGAGCTGTGATTTGCTTGTGAGCAGTGAACATATGGCTGACTGGCATTTCTCATAGGACATCACAGACAGGACATGCCTATTATCAAGAGGAGTGAGAGACATGTCTGGTAAGGTCAACCATTATACTCCCTGTGATCAGTGTGTTGATGAGCATGATACTGATCCTCCTGACAGGAATGGGTTTTTATGAAGCAAGTATCCTCCATGCAAGCAGATGGTAATGATGGCAAAACCTGCCATGTACTGCATCCTCGTAGCATGTTTTATGCAGTGTGACCCGACTAGCTCCTTCGTGGTGGTAATAGACTGTATTAGAAACAGAAAGCTTTGACACTGCAGACACACGACACAGTGAGTCATGCATCTCAGACAGTGGCTGACGAAGACGATGGCCAACACGTTATGGTGAAATACTAGTACTAGCTTTGTGTTGAAATTGTTTGTTAGGAATGTGTAACTATGGATGTGGCCGGAATGCTTGACCCCTGAACAGGATATGATACTGCAATAAGGAGAACTGTTTCTCTTGTCGGAAGCCTCATTCATTTTTCTCTCTCGCTCAGCAGCATTTTACACAGGATACAGTAAACTCCAAACTTACATTTTTGTTTCATTTCCCATCTTGTTTTCCATCTTGTTTCCCATCTTGTTTCCATCTTGTTTCCCATCTTGTTTTCCATCTTGTTTCCCATCTTGTTTCCCATCTTGTTTTCCATCTTGTTTCCAATCCTGATTTCCATCTTGTTTCCCATCTTGTTTTCCATCTTGTTTCCCATCTTGTTTCCCATCCTGATTTCCATCTTGTTTCCAATCCTGATTTCCATCTTGTTTCCCATCTTGTTTTCCATCTTGTTTCCCATCTTGTTTCCCATCTTGTTGTCCATCTTGTTTCCAATCCTGATTTCCATCTTGTTTCCCATCTTGTTTTCCATCTTGTTTCCCATCTTGTTTCCCATCCTGTTTTCCATCTTGTTTCCAATCCTGATTTCCATTTTGTTTCCCATCTTGTTTTCCATCTTGTTTCCCATCTTGTTTCCCATCTTGTTTTCCATCTTGTTTCCAATCCTGATTTCCATCTTGTTTCCCATCTTGTTTTCCATCTTGTTTCCCATCTTGTTTCCCATCCTGATTTCCATCTTGTTTCCAATCCTGATTTCCATCTTGTTTCCCATCCTGTTTTCCATCTTGTTTCCCACCAGTATCCTGCAGAGTGCAATGGCCATCCTGATATTAATAATCAGTATTTTGTTGTTGTCTGGTAAGTTTTATATTCTCTATCGTGTCACTGTGGTCGTGTCCCTCGTGTCTTCCTCATCTGTACCTGGGCATTTTATCCACATGCCTTTATTCACGATACAACATACAACCAAAGGCACATTTTATGATTTAATTATTTAGATCACAATGTCTAAAAAGTAGGCTGTGTGAAAAAAGGCTTGGCTGTTTGAATGCAAGTTGCTGCCGCATTAGCATGCCAAGTATTTATATTGGTAGGCCATGCTACAGCAATACTGTTTAGATCCAGACTGGATATGATATGATAAAGCTATCTACTTTTGATTTTAGATGCATTGTTGGGCAAATAGAAAACATATATTTCTAGGCTTGTTGCTTCCTTTCAGAAAGAGTCTTGGCCAGAGCAGAGACTGTACGTTATTTATAGAGTACCAGAGTATGAGTCATAATACCCATAAAACCTAGTTGTCAAACAGGGAAATGGTTCCACCATTAATTTGTCCCATAGAAGATTTTAGAAACAGGTTAAATAAGGGTTGTGTTTAATGTAGGTTTACCCTGGAGTGACGTTTTGATAACTGCGTAAATCTCTCTAGGACAAGGTGACTTTTATCAATATAGTCACCTTTATTTATCCCTCCAAAATGAAATGCTAATTAGCTGCTAATATGGCTATCATAAAGAACTACAAATGGCTATCATAAATAACTATAAATGGCTATCATAAAGAACTACAAATGGCTATCATAAAGAACTACAAATGGCTATCATAAAGAACTACAAATTGATATCATAAAGAACTATAAATGACTATCAAAAGGAACTACAAATGGCTACCATAAAGAACTACAAATGATGATCTGGATGAGACTGACAAATTGAGGCAAAGGTATTAATCTCTGGATTAACTATTTAATGTAGTAATGAATAAATAGGCAACATTTCTTTCAATACTGTGAACTGTCTTATCTAAGTTTTAAATTGACCCAATACCTGTTAGCAAAAGTGTCAGCTAGAGATGACATGCAGGAGCTTGCATGGAATTGTAGTTTTTTCATGATGTCTACTTTAATGCTAATTAGCATTTTCAAATCTGAGATTAAATAGAGACGAATATATTGATAAAAGTCCCCTTGTCCGAGAGAGATTTATATGGTCATCAAAACGCCATGCCAGGGTAAGCCTACACGAAAAACAGCCCTAATTTTAAGTGCTTCTAAAATCCACTATGGGAAAAATGAATGGTGGGATTTTTTTTGGAAAGCTAGGTTTTCTGGGTAATATGACACCTCCGCTGTTGGGCTCTATAATGAGGGATACCTGGAGAAAATCAGGATCTCTCTGAAATAAAAATGGAACCCCACATTTCAGTAAAATATACATTTACCCTCCCTGAACGCTTGAAAAACAACAACAAGTGACCTTCCCCTATACCCAAAATAATAATAAAAACATAAAGTTGATAGCCGAGAACATGCCTAACGTTTACCCTCACTCCCTGGACAGACCAGAGCCTTAGATATGCAGTTTACCCTCACTCCCTGGACAGAACAGAGCCTTAGATATGCAGTTTACCCTCACTCCCTGGACAGAACAGAGCCTTAGATATGCAGTTTACCCTCACTCCCTGGACAGAACAGAGCCTTAGATATGCAGTTTACCCTCACTCCCTGGACAGAACAGAGCCTTAGATATGCAGTTTACACTCACTCCCTGGACAGAACAGAGCCTTAGATATGCAGTTTACACTCACTCCCTGGACAGAACAGGGCCTTAGATTTGCAGTTTACCCTCACTCCCTGGACAGAACAGAGCCTTAGATATGCAGTTTAACCTCACTCATAGAAACTGTTCTTCATTTTGTAAGCATTACATGGCAAAGTAGCCAGAAGGTTGTGGATTCACAGAGCACCGTGGACAAGAGTAGGGCTGAAAAGATATCCATTACAATGAAAACTGCATGAATAATATGTTTATTTGCGGTTCGAGAAAAAAATGGGCTTTTGATATATGCATGTAATACAATTCTACATAAATTGACATGACTGTAGACAAGTAGAATATTTTTTTAAATACCACAACAGAACAGCGAAGGAACGCATGCTGTAGCACAAGAGATGTGTTGATTTCTATATTCAGTCATATTGTCACGCCCTGACCATAGAGATTCTTTTTATGTCTCTATTTTTTGGTTTGGTCAGGGTGTGATTTGGGGTGGGTATTCTATGTTATGTTATTTGTATTTCTATGTTTTGACCGGGTGTGGTTCTCAATCAGGGACAGCTGTCTATTGTTGTCTCTGATTGAGAACCATACTTAGGTAACCGTTTTCCCCCACCTGTCTTTGTGGGAAGTTGTCTTTGTTTTTTGGCACTGTAGCCCTTAGCTTCACGGGTGTGTTCTCCGTTGCTGTTTTGTTGGAGTCATTTTTATAATAAAATAATAAGCTGCAACCTTGGTCCTCTTCTGTTGACGGCCGTGACACATATCTATTATGCTATATGATATTTAACATATATGTTAAGAAAGAGGATAGTTTAAGTCTGGAAGAGTGGAAACTATAACTTTCTAATGAATTACATTTGATTCCATGATATTGTTTTTCCAAAATAGATTAGAGAATTGGAATTTGCATAACATGATGAAATAAAGTAAATAAGTAAGTCATTGTTGTGAAAATTTGTTCACGTAGGTTCCCTTTATTAGGTTTTGGTTGAAAATCTGGTAACATTCAGTATTAAAAAATATGCAGAAGTAGAGAAGTTTAGAAAGAGGGCAGAGTGCTTTCTACATCTGCATTGCTTTCTGTTTGGGGTTTTAGGCTGGGTTTCTGTACAGCACTTTGTGACATCAGCTGATGTATAAAAGGGCTTTATAAATGCATTTGATTGATTGCAAAAGTTGTCTATCAAAGGTTAAACAAAAATGTGTGCAAAATAATCAGTTTAACACAGCAGCCACATATCATCAGGTCGGCCTCTATGCACTTGTAAACAAATATATAATTTGGGAAACTATAATTTTCTAATTAATTACATTTGATTCCATTATATTGTTATTACAAAATAGATTAGGGAATTGGGTTTTTGCATAACTTTGTTTATGAAATAAATGAAATAAGTAAGTCATTGTGGTGTAATTTGTTCACTCATCTCTGTGAGGCCTAGTTTGATACATCACAGTGAAAGTTCTCCAATGACATTAAACTTCACAGACATGACGCTTGTGTGCACCACCCACGGAGGCTTCCCTGAACACCAGGTGACATGGAGGACCCATAACCGTACTCTGGAGCATCACGAGGCTGTCACCAAGACTACCCAGGATCCTGGAACAGGAACCTACAACATCAGCAGCCGAGTGAATGTGACAGAGGGACAGAATATAACCTGCAGTATCTACAACCCCATCCTCAATGAGACCCAGAGTAACTTTATCGTCATACCAGCCTGTGAGTTCTACCATCCAGTGAATGTACAGAGACAGTGAGGCCTACTCAGTTCAGTTACACTGCTGTAATTACAAAGATTTAAATCAGATTTAGACCAGTAGACGAGACCATTTCACCTCAACTAGAGTAGCTGCATTGCAGGATGTCTTTCAAGTGTATCAGGTCACATGACAAATGTGTAAATATCACAGTTCAGACATTTCGTGAAAGCAAGTACAGCTCAAACCCAATGGAGCTCAGACACCGCCCCCTAGTGGATGTATTTTTTAAACACGTAGCAGCACGGCACATTAAGAATATCCAGTATTTAGATAATTTTAAATGAGGTCCATAAATGCAAGCAGATGGTAATGACCTGTTGACAAAGCAAAAACCTGCTTTGTACTGCATCCTCGTAGCATGTGTTATGTAGTGTGACCTGACTAGCTCCTTCGTGGTGGTAATAGACTGTATTAGAAACAGAAAGCTTTGACACTGCAGACACACGACACAGTGAGTCATACATCTCAGACAGTGGCTGACGAAGAAGATGACCAACACGTTATGGTGAAATACTGATACTAGCGTTGTGTTGAACGTGTTTGTTAGGATTTTGTAAATACGGATGTGACGGAATGACCCCTGAACCGGATATAATGGTGCAATAAGGAGAAGTACTCCATCGTGTCTGAAGCCTCATTCATTTTTTTCCCTTCGCTCAGGAGCATATTGCCCAGTATTCGGTCATCTCCAAACTACTTTGTTGTTTCATTTTCCATCTTGTTTCCCGTCCTGTTTTCCATCTTGTTTTCCACCAGTATCCTGCAGAGTGCAATGGCCATCCTGATATTAATCAGTATTTTGTTGTTGTCTGGTAAGTTTTATATTCTCTATCGGGTCACTGTGGTCGTGTCCCTCGTGGCTTCCTCATCTGTACCTGGGCCTTTACTTACAAATACAACATACAACCAAAGGCACATTTTATGATTTAATTATTTAGATCATGGTGTGCGAAAAATAATGGCTGTGTGGATAGGGCGCGGTTGTTTGAATGCAAGCTGCTGCCGCATTAGCGTGCCAAGTATTTATATCGGTAGGCTATGCTACAGCAATACTGCTTAGAGCCAGACTGGTTATGATATGATAAAGCTATGCTCTTTTGATACGTTTACCTTGGCGTGACATTTTGAGAACTGCGTAAATTTCTCTAGGACAAGGCGTCGTTTATTTTATATATACATTCACCTTTATTTATCCCTCCAAAATGAAATGCTAATTAGCTGCTAATGTGGCTATCAAAAAAAAAAAAACCTACAAATGGCTAATCACAAAAAACTACAAATACCATGAGGATCTGGACGAGACTGACAAATTGAGGTGAAGGTAATAATCTTTGGGTTAACAATTTCAAATCAAATCAAACCAAATGTTATTAGTCACATGCGCCGAATACAACAGGCCTTACAGTGAAATGCTTACTTACTTACGAGCCCCTAACCAACAATGCAGTTAAAATACAATTAAGAATAAGAAATAAAAATAACAAGCAATTAAAGAGCAGCAGTAAAATAACAATTGCGAGACTATATACAGGGGGGTACCGGTACAGAGTCAATGTGCGGGGGCACCGGTTAGTTGAGGGGCGCGGTTGTACATGTAGGTAGAGTTATTAAAGTGACTATGCATAGATGATTACAACTTTAGGGTATTCCTAGCCAGAGAGCCTAGCTGTCTTCATTAGGGTATACCTAGCCAGAGAGCCTAGCTGTCTTCATTAGGGTATACCTAGCCAGAGAGCCTAGCTGTCTTCTTTAGGGTATCCCTAGCCAGAGAGCCTAGCTGTCTTCATTAGGGTATACCTAGCCAGAGAGCCTAGCTGTCTTCATTAGGGTATCCCTAGCCAGAGATCCTAGCTGTCTTCATTAGGGTATACCTAGCCAGAGAGCCTAGCTGTCTTCATTAGGGT
Organism: Oncorhynchus clarkii lewisi; assembly: GCF_045791955.1. NCBI lineage: Eukaryota > Metazoa > Chordata > Actinopteri > Salmoniformes > Salmonidae > Oncorhynchus > Oncorhynchus clarkii. The sequence goes on from NC_092149.1 coordinate 82,977,649, forward strand.
ATACCTAGCCAGCAGAGCCTAGCTGTCTTCATTAGGGTATACCTAGCCAGAGATCCTAGCTGTCTTCATTAGGGTATACCTAGCCAGAGAGACTAGCTGTCATCATTAGGGTATCCCTAGCCAGAGAGCCTAGCTGTCTTCATTAGGGTATACCTAGCCAGAGAGCCTAGCTGTCGTCATTAGGGTATACCTAGCCAGCAGAGTTGTCTTCATTAGGTTATACCTATTCAGCACAGCCAAGCTGTCTTCATTAGTGTATACCTAGCCAGCAGAGCCTGTCTGTCTTCATTAGGGTATACCTAGCCAGCAGAGCCTAGCTGTCTTCATTAGGGTATACCTAGCCTAGGGTATACCTAGCTGTGTTCATTAGGGTATACCTAGCCAGCAGAGCCTAGCTGTCTTCATTAGGGTATACCTAGCCAGAGAGCCTAGCTGTCTTCATTAGGGTATACCTAGCCACCAGAGTCTAGCTGTCTTCATTAGGGTATACCTAACCAGCAGAGCCTAGCTGTCTTCATTAGGTTATACCTAGCCTAGGGTATACCTAGCTGTCTTCATTAGGGTATACCTAGCCAGCAGAGCCTAGCTGTCTTCATTAGGGTATACCTAGCCAGCAGAGCCTAGCTGTCTTCATTAGGGTATACCTAGCCAGCAGAGCCTAGCTGTCTTCATTAGGGTATACCTAGCCAGAGAGCCTAGCTGTCTTCATTAGGGCATACCTAGCCAGAGAGCCTAGCTGTCTTCATTAGGGTATACCTAGCCAGAGAGCCTAGCTGTCTTCATTAGGGTATACCTAGCCAGCAGAGCCTATCTGTCTTCATTAGGGTATACCTAGCCAAGGGTATACCTAGCCAGCAGAGCCTAGCTGTCTTCATTAGGGTATACCTAGCCAGAGAGCCTAGCTGTCTTCATTAGGGTATACCTAGCCAGCAGAGCCTAGCTGTCTTCATTAGGGTATACCTAGCCAGGAGAGCCTAGCTGTCTTCATTAGGGTATACCTAGCCAGCAGAGCCTATCTGTCTTCATTAGGGTATACCTAGCCAAGGGTATACCTAGCCAGCAGAGCCTAGCTGTCTTCATTAGGGTATACCTAGCCAGAGAGCCTAGCTGTCTTCATTAGGGTATACCTAGCCAGCAGAGCCTAGCTGTCTTCATTAGGGTATACCTAGCCAGCAGAGCCTAGCTGTCTTCATTCGGGTATACCTAGCCAGCAGAGCCTAGCTGTCTTCATTAGGGTATACCTAGCCTAGGGTATACCTAGCCACCTAACCAGGTGTGTGTTTCTTCTGCCTCCAGATTGCCATAGTTTGTTATCATTTTATAATCACGGTTACATCAGCAGCATTATATCTCCAAGACTCGGAACGTCCTTTGAAAAAAAGAAAAAGAAGGAGTGTCCACTCACTTCCTTGTCTGGCTTGTAACTATTATTTTTTAAACTTGTGATGCGACAATATTCAAGGGTATTTCATTTAGTCTCAATCTCTATTCAAGGTATTTCAATTATTCTCGTGCATCGTGGAATGTCTACACTGGTGTTGGCATTTTTGTTGTTTAGTACGTCTCCTCTACCTCAATGTTTGTATTTCATTCATTGTTTTAGTGAAGGAAAGAAAGGGTTTTAGTTTGTCTAAAGATTATGTTGTCTCCTCTTGGTCACCTCGTGGCCATCGAATCAATGATTCATTCTCTCGGCTTTCACACACACTTTCAAACAGAAACTCAAGGCTCTGGTTAAATTAATTAATGAATCATAGATGTCAGATAATAAATGTGGTTGTGATTTGCATGTGGCTGTAGTTTTTTTAGCCTTATTTTGCAGACCGTGAGGACAACCAACCTGATTGGATTTTCCTCAGGTTTTAGCCTGCAATATCAGTTCTGTTTAACTCACAGACAAAATTTGGACAGTTTTGGAAACTTTAGAGTGTTTTCTATTCTAATCTGTCAATTATATGCATATTCTAGTCCTGGTCCTGAGAAATAGGCCGTTTACTTTGGGATCGTTATTTTTCCAAACATAAAATTAGTGCCCCTAGAGGTTAATATAATGTTTACATACCCTACATTACTCATCTCACATGTATATACTGTACTCGATACCATCTACTGCATCTTGCCTATGCCGTTCTGTACCATCACTCATTCATATATCTTTATGTACATATTCTTCATCCCTTTACACTTGTGTGTACAAGGTAGTTGTTGCGAAATTGTTAGGTTAGATTACTTGTTGGTTATTACTGCATTGTCGGAACTAGAAGCACAAGTATTTCGCTACACTCGCATTAACATCTGCTAACCATTTTTGATTTGATTTGATTTTGATTTGACTGGAAAACCATTGATAACATGAAGGATGTGGGCATGGAGGGGCAGGAAACTATCAGGCTCCATGTGGACCTGAAGGCAGAGCGACAATCCCTCACTATGTTACACCACAATCTAATTGATCCATGCATAGACTTTCTTATACGCAAACCACACACATTCACTAACACAGTGACATTGGTTTATTGTCTGTGTTGAATTCTGAGCTTAGTTTGTAACTTTGACATATTTGGTACGTTTCAGCACCAGCTGCATCTGAGAATGAAGTCACTGGGATTATAGGAGAGTCTGTTCTCCTGTCCTGTGACCTGAAATCCTCCACGGCCATCGACACAGCAAGACTCCGGTTCCATTGGCAAGACGAGTCCGAAAGAGTGGTGTACTCGTTCAACAAAGGAGAAGAGAATCAACATCAGGATAGCCTTTACACAAACAGAACTAAAGCCTTTCGGTCTGAGATGACTTCTGGGAATATCTCTGTCAAACTCAGCCAAGTAACACTTGAAGACAAACAGAACGTCTACAGGGCTTTCGCTACACTGTTGGGCGAGAATGATAAGCATATCCGCACGTGTCGCACTACCCTACTTGTGGCAGGTATGGTTGAGTTAATAACACAGAGGGGGCTTCTGAGGGGAGGCTAGCTCGTAATAATGTCTGGAATGGAATAGCATCAACCACATGGGAACCATGTATTGGATGTGTTTGATACCATTCCATGTCCACCTGTGTGAATCATTCACAGCATTAATACGGTCATTGTAGGAAATCATCAAACATTACTATGGCACCTTTCTAACATCTTGTTCTATTTATTTTGTTCACTTTCAGCACGGTTCCCGACACCCAGTGTGACTGTGAACAAGACAAATATGAATGCCACGTGTTCAACCCAGAGGGGATACCCACAACCAATGGTCACATGGACCATCCAGGACCGTGGGAACCACACTCTGGACCCGTGGGAAGTACAGACCAATATTACCCTGGATTCTGATAGTGGACTGTACAGCGTCTGGAGCCAAGTGAATATAACAGAAAATCAGACGGTGACCTGCCATATCTTCAACCCCGTTCTGAGAGAGACTGTGAGCAACACAACCATCGTCAGCCCCAGTAAGAGCATTAACACAGACCCTGCAGGTGCATGTGACAGGACGTAACACCTAATATTCATGAACTGAAAACTGAATCACTCATCTTGTCTTTTCCTCACAGGTGATGTTCAGGAAGGCTTTACTGCCATCAATATTACTGCCATCATTATCACAATAGTACTGATCATTGCAGTATTGATTTCCATCGGGTGTTATTTTGTGAACAAAAAACGTAAGTTACAATTTCCGATGTTTTACTTCTTGTAATGAAATCAGATTCAGTACTGTATAAAGTTGTCTCAGTCTGTAATTACTCTGTCAGTGCCACATCTAAGGCTTTGTTCTCCATTTACATTCAAATACTATATTATTTCACATTTCAGGTGTGACCAGTATGTGCTGGCCCCATATCAGGTATGGTTGATATCAGCTGGCCCTATATACATTTTATTCAGTAGTTAGAAGTATTGTTAATTATGACTAAAAACAATGATCCATGTTGATCTGGTTAATTATGACTAAAAACACTGATCCATGTTGATCGAGGTTGTGGAGCCAGAGATGGGGCCACAGGAGCCAGAGATGGTGCACCAGGGCCAACGGATTTTCCACAGGAGCCAGAGATGGTGCTACAGGAGCCAGAGGTGGGCCAACAGGAGCCCGAGATGGTGTTACAGGAGCCAGAGATGGTGCTACAGGAGCCAGAGATGGTGCTACAGGAGCCAGAGATGGGGCCACAGGAGCCAGAGATGGTGCTACAGGGCCAAAGGATTTTCCACAGGAGCCAGAGATGGTGCTACAGGAGCCAGAGGTGGTGCTACAGGAGCCAGAGGTGGTGCTACAGGAGCCAGAGGTGGTGCTACAGGAGCCAGAGGTGGTGCTACAGGAGCCAGAGATGGTGCTACAGGAGCCAGAGGTGGTGCTACAGGAGCCAGAGGTGGTGCTACAGGAGCCAGAGGTGGTGCTACAGGAGCCAGAGGTGGTTCTACAGGAGCCAGAGGTGGTGCTACAGGAGCCAGAGGTGGTGCTACAGGAGCCAGAGGTGGTTCTACAGGAGCCAGAGGTGGTGCTACAGGAGCCAGAGATGGGGCTACAGGAGCCAGAGATGGTGCCACAGGAGCCAGAGATGGGGCTACAGGAGCCAGAGATGGTGCCACAGGAGCCAGAGATGGGGCTACAGGAGCCAGAGGTGGTGCTACAGGAGCCAGAGATGGTGCTACAGGAGCCAGAGATGGTGCCACAGGAGCCAGAGATGGGGCTACAGGAGCCAGAGGTGGTGCTACAGGAGCCAGAGGTGGTGCTACAGGAGCCAGAGATGGTGCCACAGGAGCCAGAGGTGGTGCTACAGGAGCCAGAGATGGGGCTACAGGAGCCAGAGGTGGTGCTACAGGAGCCAGAGGTGGTGCTACAGGAGCCAGAGGTGGTGCTACAGGAGCCAGAGGTGGGGCTACAGGAGCCAGAGATGGGGCTACAGGAGCCAGAGATGGGGCTACAGGAGCCAGAGATGGGGCTACAGGAGCCAGAGATGGGGCTACAGGAGCCAGAGATGGTGCCACAGGAGCCAGAGATGGGGCTACAGGAGCCAGAGATGGTGCCACAGGAGCCAGAGATGGGGCTACAGGAGCCAGAGGTGGTGCTACAGGAGCCAGCGGTGGTGCTACAGGAGCCAGAGATGGTGCCACAGGAGCCAGAGGTGGTGCTACAGGAGCCAGAGGTGGTGCTACAGGAGCCATAGGTGGTGCTACAGGAGCCAGAGGTGGTGCCACAGGAGCCAGATGTCCAGTGGAACCGTGGCCTACCTTACCAACCCTGACCCTAACGGCCGGCTGTCTAGGGAGTGCACGGTAAAAGGAGAATCTATCGGCACCAGCGGAACACCCAGCTTGATGGCAAGTCCACGATCCATAAAGTCCCCAGCTGCACCTGAATCGACTAGCTCCTTATGCTGAGAAGAGGGGAAAAAAAATCAAGGAAAAAAATCAAGACAAACATGTGACCAACAGGGGGTTCTGGGTGAGTTTGGTGCTGACTCACCTGGGGTGACCGAGAAGCGTTCCGCCTGCCCTCTCGACTCCCAGACGGGCCCCCCCAGCACCGATTGGCCGTGTGTCCTCTCCGACCACAGCTGGTGCAGGGGGAGCCTCCTCCTCCTCGGCACGGCCCACCCTAACTCCATAGTAATGGGAGCGGGGGCGCTGGGTGGTGGAACAAACAGGACCCTCTCCGAACGCCCGCGGGCAGCCAGCAGATTGTGCAGCCGGATAGACATGTCACGCTAGCTCCCTGCGGACGTCATCCCGGAGACTACACCGGTAGTGGTCTATTAGGGCCCTGTCATTCCACCCAGACCCAGCGTCCAAGGTCCGGAATTCCAAAGCGTAATCTTGTGCGCTCCTCTTCTCCTGCCTAAGGTGGAACAGTCGCTCACCTGCCGCTCGGCCCTCTGGAGGGTGATCAAACACGGCACGAAAGCGGCGGGTGAATTAGTAGTGCTCCTTTGCCGAGTCTGGGCCATTCCAGACCGCGTTCGCCCACTACAGAGCACGACCCGTCAGGCAGAAGACGAGGAGACTCACCATCTCCTCTCCCGAGGGAGTGGGCCTCACGGTCGCCAGGTACAGTTCCAGTTGGAGCAGGAACACCTGACACCCCGCCGCCGCTCCATCATAGTCCCTCGGGAGCGCAAGACGGAGAGAGCGCTGGAGCCGGAGGGGGAGGGAGGAGAAGGGGGATCCAGAGCTGGAGGAACCGAAGGTGGAGAGAGGAGACCACTCCTCTCCCATCGGTCCATTCTCTCCATCATCTGGTCTATCGCGGATCCTATCCGGGGGAGGACGGTGATATGTTGGAGGACACGTTCCTCCATCGATGGGAGGGGATTGGCAGCTGCTCTTGCTGACTCCATTCTATAATGGTGTGGGATTCTGTAACGTCCGGGGTGTAGTGGAGGAAGAAGTCAGGCACAGGAAGCAGAGAGTTCAGGGTAGCGCTCCTTTATTTGCAACACAACGGTGAAACGACGCCAACCCAAACAAATGCCCCAAACAGTCCAGCAAATTACAAAATACACGGACAACCGTGACCAACAGCCGTGTACAACATGTACACTGAAAACAATCCCGCACAACCAGCATAAAGCCCAACTCATTATCCTAAACTAAACACAGGTGCAACTAATAAACAGAAAAGGGGGAAAAGGGATCAGTGGCCGCTAGTTGGCCGGTGACGACGACCGCTGAGCGCCACCCGAACAGGAAGGGAGCCATCTTTGATAGGAGTCGTGACACAGGTACAGGACGGCAGGCAGGATCGGTGTCAGGGCAGGAAGTGGTTCATAATTGAATAGCTGGGTGCTCTGTAGTACATGACACGGACCTCAAATTAAATCCCAAATTCCAGAAATTGGGAAACGGCAGCACTCAAAATAGTTCAAAGGAAAATGTTCAAAACGACGTTTACAGAAAGTCTCATTTCACCTTTTTTAAAATTTTTTTATTTTGTTTCGGCAGTTACACCTTCATCAGAGCATCAAAAGATGTGCCAAAATTATTTTATATACATTTTTGTATGCAGTTCCCTAGGTGATAATTACAATTGCCTCACCTGTGTGAGGGCGGTACAAAGTGGTAAAAAAAAACATTTGTGAACCAATGATTGTTACAATATACATCAAATATATCTATACATTCACAGATCGGCAGAATAAACTGGATAAATATCATGTAGGACATTTGAGAAAATTGTGGTGTATTTAGTATCTTCCTACAGTAAAGCCGACAAAAATTGGATGATTTCGAGAAATTAAAAAACAACATCTGGATAGAAAGATTGTGATTGAATGTAGGAAATGATACATATTGTATAAGCATTAAAAATACAGTGCAGCTATATAATCTATAAAAAAAGGTTCAGTACAGTGCCCCCTGCTGGTAGTTTAGTGTATCTCTTCCATCCTGCTTGTACAGCCCTGGAGCAAACATCGACAGATTATAGTTTTTTTTTATACCAGTATTCAAACCAGCAACCTTTCGGCCCAACACTCTGACCTCGAGGCTACGATGTGATAGAATGTAAACTAGTTTACCTGTAGTCGTTATAGAATGCGATGTGATAGAATGTCAACTAGTTACCTGTAGTCATTATAGAATGAGATGTGATAGAATGTAAACAAGTTACCTGTATGTTTCTGTTACACTGTGTATTGTGAAAGTACTCAGACCCCTTGACTATGTTTCTGTTGAATGATTATCTTACTGACTTAATCATTGTGAATCATTTATCAATTAACGAGTAAACTATTTGCGGGACCTTTATTGTGTAAACACCATGTGACTTTTATTTAGATATGCTATTCTAGAGGTTGGGAGAAGAGCAGAGGCTATTGGGTAATGGCGGTCAGTCTAAAGATTGGAGTGTTTTGTCAGTCCCTAAGTTGTAGTACTCGGTGATTAAACATTCAAGTCTTGTAATACAGAGTCGCATTGTCCCTGGTCATCATTCATGCTATCTGTCTAACAGTATAAAGCCTGGGCAGGGCATGGAGCTGAACATGTCATTACTGCCTCTGGTTATTATATGTCCATGTCACTTGATCATGATGAGATCACAGAACTAGACTTGAGATCAAACACTGAGTGGTACCAAACATTAGGAACACTACGACAGACTGATCATTGGAATCCAGGTGAAAGCTATGATCCCTTGACGATGTCACCTGTTTAACCTGTTCACAAGACTCGTACGTGTCAGTTGTTTTGTTCTAGGACGCCCACAGGTCTCACAAGACTCGTACATGTCAGTTGTTTTTTTCTAGGATGCCCACAGGCTTCACAAGACTCGTACGTGTCAGTTGTTTTGCTCTAGGACGCCCGCAGGCCTCACAAGACTCGTACGTGTCAGTTGTTTTGCTCTAGCACGCCCAAAGGCCTCACAAGACTCGTACGTGTCAGTTGTTTTGCTCTAGGACGCCCACAGGCCTCACAAGACTTGTACGTGTCAGTTGTTTTGCTCTAGGATGCCCACAGGCCTCACAAGACTCGTACGTGTCAGTTGTTTTGTTCTAGGACGCCCACAGGCCTCACAAGAATCGTACATGTCTGTTGTTTTTTTCTAGGATGCCCACAGGCCTCATAAGACTCGTACGTGTCAGTTGTTTTGCTCTAGAACGCCCACAGGCCTCACAAGACTCGTACGTGTAAGTTGTTTGCTCTAGGACACCCACAGGCCTCACAAGACTCGTACGTGTCAGTTGTTTTGTTCTAGGACGCCCACAGTTCTCACAAGACTCGTATGTGTCAGTTGTTTTACTCTAGGACGCCCACAGGCCTCACAAGACTCGTACGTGTCAGTTGTTTTGCTCTAGGACGCCCACAGGCCTCACAAGACTCGTACGTGTCAGTTGTTTTGCTCTAGGACGTCCACAGGCCTCACAATACTTGTACGTGTCAGTTGTTTTGCTCTAGGATGCCCACAGGCCTCACAAGACTCGTACATGTCAGTTGTTTTGCTCTAGGACGCCCACAGGCCTCACAAGACTCGTACGTGTCAGTTGTTTTGTTCTAGGACGCCCACAGGCCTCACAAGACTCGTACATGTCTGTTGTTTTTTTCTAGGATGCCCACAGGCCTCATAAGACTCGTACGTGTCAGTTGTTTTGCTCTAGAACGCCCACAGGCCTCACAAGACTCGTACGTGTCAGTTGTTTTGCTCTAGGGCGCCCACAGGCCTCACAAGTCTCGTACGTGTCAGTTGTTTTGCTCTAGGACGCCCACAGGCCTCACAAGACTCGTACGTGTCAGTTGTTTTTCTAAAGGGCGCCCACAGGCATCACAAGACTCGTACGTGTAAGTTGTTTTGCTCTAGGACACCCACAGGCCTCACAAGACTCGTACGTGTCAGTTGTTTTGTTCTAGGACGCCCACAGGCCTCACAAGACTCGTACGTGTCAGTTGTTTTACTCTAGGATGCCCACAGGCCTCACAAGACTCGTACGTGTCAGTTGTTTCGCTCTAGGACGCCCACAGGCCTCACAAGACTCGTACGTGTCAGATGTTTTGCTCTAGGACGCCCACAGGCCTCACAAGACTCGTACGTGTCAGTTGTTTTTCTCTAGGGCGCCCACAGGCCTCACAAGTCTCGTACGTGTCAGTTGTTTTGCTCTAGGGTGACCACTGGCCTCACAAGACTCGTACGTGTCAGTTGTTTTGCTCTAGGACGCCCGCAGGCCTCACAAGACTCGTACTTGTCAGTTGTTTTGCTCTAGGACGCCCACAGGCCTCACAAGACTCGTACGTGTCAGTTGTTTTGCTAAAGGGCTCCCACAGGCATCACAAGACTCGTACGTGTAAGTTGTTTTGCTCTAGGACACCCACAGGCCTCACAAGACTCGCACGTGTCAGTTGTTTTGTTCTAGGACGCCCACGGGCCTCACAAGACTCGTACGTGTCAGTTGCTTTGCTCTAGGATGCCCACAGGCCTCACAAGACTCGTATGTGTCAGATGTTATGCTGTAGGACGCCCACAGGCCTCACAAGACTCGTACGTGTCAGTTGTTTTTCTCTAGGACGCCCACAGGCCTCACAAGTCTCGTACGTGTCAGTTGTTTTGCTCTAGGACGCCCACAGGCCTCACAAGACTCGTACGTGTCAGTTGTTTAGCTCTAGGGCGCCCACAGGCCTCACAAGACTCGTGCGTGTCAGTTGTTTTTCTCTAGGACGCCCACAGGCCTCACAAGACTCGTACATGTCAGTTGTTTTGCTCTAGAACGCCGAGGGCCTCACAAGACTCGTACGTGTCAGTTGTTTTGCTCTAGGACGCCCACAGGCCTCACAAGACTCGTACGTGTCAGTTGTTTTGCTCTAGAACGCCCACAGGCCTCACAAGACTTGTATGTGTCAGTGGTTTTGCTCTAAGATGCCCACTGGCCTCACAAGATTCGTACGTGTCAGTTGTTTTGCTCTAGGACGACCACAGGCTTCACAAGACTCGTACGTGTCAGTTGTTTTGCTAAAGGGTGCCCACAGGCATCACAAGACTCGTACGTGTAAGTTGTTTTGCTCTAGGACACCCACAGGCCTCACATGACTCGCACGTGTCAGTTGTTTTACTCTAGGACGCCCACAGGCCTCACAAGACTCGTACGTGTCAGTTGTTTTGCTCTAGGACGCCCACAGGCCTCACAAGACTTGTACGTGTCATTTGTTTTGCTCTAGGATGCCCACAGGCCTCACAAGACTCGTACGTGTCAGATGTTTTGCTCTAGGACGCCCACAGGCCTCACAAGTCTCGTACGTGTCAGTTGTTTTACTCTAGGGTGCCCACTGGCCTCACAAGACTCGTATGTGTCAGTTGTTTTGCTCTAGGACGCCCGCAGGCCTCACAAGACTCGTACGTGTAAGTTGTTTTGCTCTAGGACACCCACAGGCCTCACAAGACTCGCACGTGTCAGTTGTTTTGTTCTAGGACGCCCACAGGCCTCACAAGACTCGTACGTGTCAGTTGTTTTGCTCTAGGATGCCCACAGGCCTCACAAGACTCGTATGTGTCAGATGTTATGCTGTAGGACGCCCACAGGCCTCACAAGACTCGTACGTGTCAGTTGTTTTTCTCTAGGGCGCCCACAGGCCTCACAAGTCTTGTACGTGTCAGTTGTTTTGCTCTAGGACGCCCACAGGCCTCACAAGACTCGTACGTGTCAGTTGTTTAGCTCTAGGGCGCCCACAGGCCTCACAAGACTCGTGCGTGTCAGTTGTTTTGCTCTAGGACGCCCACAGGCCTCACAAGACTCGTACATGTCAGTTGTTTTGCTCTAGAACGCCCACAGGCCTCACAAGACTCGTACGTGTCAGTTGTTTTGCTCTAGGACGCCCACAGGCCTCACAAGACTCGTACGTATCAGTTGTTTTGCTCTAGAACGCCCACAGGCCTCACAAGACTTGTATGTGTCAGTGGTTTTGCTCTAAGGTGCCCACTGGCCTCACAAGACTCGTACGTGTCAGTTGTTTTGCTCTAGGACGCCCACAGGCTTCACAAGACTCGTACGTGTCAGTTGTTTTGCTCTAGAACGCCCACAGGCCTCACAAGACTCGTACGTGTCAGTTGTTTTGCTCTAGGGCGCCCACAGGCCTCACAAGTCTCGTACGTGTCAGTTGTTTTGCTCTAGGACGCCCACAGGCCTCACAAGACTCGTACGTGTCAGTTGTTTTTCTAAAGGGCGCCCACAGGCATCACAAGACTCGTACGTGTAAGTTGTTTTGCTCTAGGACACCCACAGGCCTCACAAGACTCGTACGTGACAGTTGTTTTGTTCTAGGACGCCCACAGGCCTCACAAGACTCGTACGTGTCAGTTGTTTTACTCTAGGATGCCCACAGGCCTCACAAGACTCGTACGTGTCAGTTGTTTCGCTCTAGGACGCCCACAGGCCTCACAAGACTCGTACGTGTCAGATGTTTTGCTCTAGGACGCCCACAGGCCTCACAAGACTCGTACGTGTCAGTTGTTTTTCTCTAGGGCGCCCACAGGCCTCACAAGTCTCGTACGTGTCAGTTGTTTTGCTCTAGGGTGACCACTGGCCTCACAAGACTCGTACGTGTCAGTTGTTTTGCTCTAGGACGCCCACAGGCCTCACAAGACTCGTACGTGTCAGTTGTTTTGCTCTAGGACGCCCGCAGGCCTCACAAGACTCGTACTTGTCAGTTGTTTTGCTCTAGGACGCCCACAGGCCTCACAAGACTCGTACGTGTCAGTTGTTTTGCTAAAGGGCTCCCACAGGCATCACAAGACTCGTACGTGTAAGTTGTTTTGCTCTAGGACACCCACAGGCCTCACAAGACTCGCACGTGTCAGTTGTTTTGTTCTAGGACGCCCACGGGCCTCACAAGACTCGTACGTGTCAGTTGTTTTGCTCTAGGATGCCCACAGGCCTCACAAGACTCGTATGTGTCAGATGTTATGCTGTAGGACGCCCACAGGCCTCACAAGACTCGTACGTGTCAGTTGTTTTTCTCTAGGACGCCCACAGGCCTCACAAGTCTCGTACGTGTCAGTTGTTTTGCTCTAGGACGCCCACAGGCCTCACAAGACTCGTACGTGTCAGTTGTTTAGCTCTAGGGCGCCCACAGGCCTCACAAGACTCGTGCGTGTCAGTTGTTTTTCTCTAGGACGCCCACAGGCCTCACAAGACTCGTACATGTCAGTTGTTTTGCTCTAGAACGCCCACAGGCCTCACAAGACTCGTAAGTGTCAGTTGTTTTGCTCTAGGACGCCCACAGGCCTCACAAGACTCGTACGTGTCAGTTGTTTTGCTCTAGAACGCCCACAGGCCTCACAAGACTTGTATGTGTCAGTGGTTTTGCTCTAAGATGCCCACTGGCCTCACAAGACTCGTACGTGTCAGTTGTTTTGCTCTAGGACGACCACAGGCTTCACAAGACTCGTACGTGTCAGTTGTTTTGCTAAAGGGTGCCCACAGGCATCACAAGACTCGTACGTGTAAGTTGTTTTGCTCTAGGACACCCACAGGCCTCACATGACTCGCACGTGTCAGTTGTTTTACTCTAGGACGCCCACAGGCCTCACAAGACTCGTACGTGTCAGTTGTTTTGCTCTAGGACGCCCACAGGCCTCACAAGACTTGTACGTGTCATTTGTTTTGCTCTAGGATGCCCACAGGCCTCACAAGACTCGTACGTGTCAGATGTTTTGCTCTAGGACGCCCACAGGCCTCGCAAGTCTCGTACGTGTCAGTTGTTTTACTCTAGGGTGCCCACTGGCCTCACAAGACTCGTATGTGTCAGTTGTTTTGCTCTAGGACGCCCGCAGGCCTCACAAGACTCGTACGTGTAAGTTGTTTTGCTCTAGGACACCCACAGGCCTCACAAGACTCGCACGTGTCAGTTGTTTTGTTCTAGGACGCCCACAGGCCTCACAAGACTCGTACGTGTCAGTTGTTTTGCTCTAGGATGCCCACAGGCCTCACAAGACTCGTATGTGTCAGATGTTATGCTGTAGGACGCCCACAGGCCTCACAAGACTCGTACGTGTCAGTTGTTTTTCTCTAGGGCGCCCACAGGCCTCACAAGTCTCGTACGTGTCAGTTGTTTTGCTCTAGGACGCCCACAGGCCTCACAAGACTCGTACGTGTCAGTTGTTTAGCTCTAGGGCGCCCACAGGCCTCACAAGACTCGTGCGTGTCAGTTGTTTTGCTCTAGGACGCCCACAGGCCTCACAAGACTCGTACATGTCAGTTGTTTTGCTCTAGAACGCCCACAGGCCTCACAAGACTCGTACGTGTCAGTTGTTTTGCTCTAGGACGCCCACAGGCCTCACAAGACTCGTACGTATCAGTTGTTTTGCTCTAGAACGCCCACAGGCCTCACAAGACTTGTATGTGTCAGTGGTTTTGCTCTAAGGTGCCCCCTCGCCTCACAAGACTCGTACGTGTCAGTTGTTTTGCTCTAGGACGCCCACAGGCTTCACAAGACTCGTACGTGTCAGTTGTTTTGCTAAAGGGTGCCCACAGGCATCACAAGACTCGTACGTGTAAGTTGTTTTGCTCTAGGACACCCACAGGCCTCACATGACTCGCACGTGTCAGTTGTTTTACTCTAGGACGCCCACAGGCCTCACAAGACTCGTACGTGTCAGTTGTTTTGCTCTAGGACGCCCACAGGCCTCACAAGACTTGTACGTGTCATTTGTTTTGCTCTAGGATGCCCACAGGCCTCACAAGACTCGTACGTGTCAGATGTTTTGCTCTAGGACGCCCACAGGCCTCACAAGTCTCGTACGTGTCAGTTGTTTTACTCTAGGGTGCCCAATGGCCTCACAAGACTCGTATGTGTCAGTTGTTTTGCTCTATGACGCCCACAGGCCTCACAAGACTCGTACGTGTCAGTTGTTTTGCTCTAGGACGCCCGCAGGCCTCACAAGACTCGTACGTGTCAGTTGTTTTTCTCTAGGACGCCCACAGGCCTCACAAGACTCGTACGTGTCAGTTGTTTCGCTCTAGGACGCCCACAGGACTCACAAGACTCGCACGTGTCAGTTGTTTTACTCTAGGACGCCCACAGGCCTCACAAGACTCGTACGTGTCAGTTGTTTCGCTCTAGGACGCCCACAGGCCTCACAAGACTCGTACGTGTCAGTTGTTTTGCTCTAGGATGCCCACAGGCCTCACAAGACTCGTATGTGTCAGATGTTTTGCTCTAGGACGCCCACAGGCCTCACAAGACTCGTACGTGTCAGTTGTTTTTCTCTAGGGCGCCCACAGGCCTCACAAGTCTCGTACGTGTCAGTTGTTTTACTCTAGGGTGCCCACTGGCCTCACAAGACTCGTATGTGTCAGTTGTTTTGCTCTATGACGCCCACAGGCCTCACAAGACTCGTACGTGTCAGTTGCTTTACTCTAGGACGCCCACAGGCCTCACAAGACTTGTACGTGTCAGTTGTTTCGCTCTAGGACGCCCACAGGCCTCACAAGACTCGCACGTGTCAGTTGTTTTACTCTAGGACGCCCACAGGCCTCACAAGACTCGTACGTGTCAGTTGTTTTGCTCTAGGACGCCCACAGGCCTCACAAGACTCGTACGTGTCAGTTGTTTTTCTAAAGGGCGCCCACAGGCATCACAAGACTCGTACGTGTAAGTTGTTTTGCTCTAGGACACCCACAGGCCTCACAAGACTCGTACGTGTCAGTTGTTTTGTTCTAGGACGCCCACAGGCCTCACAAGACTCGTACGTGTCAGTTGTTTTACTCTAGGATGCCCACAGGCCTCACAAGACTCGTACGTGTCAGTTGTTTCGCTCTAGGACGCCCACAGGCCTCACAAGACTCGTACGTGTCAGATGTTTTGCTCTAGGACGCCCACAGGCCTCACAAGACTCGTACGTGTCAGTTGTTTTTCTCTAGGGCGCCCACAGGCCTCACAAGTCTCGTACGTGTCAGTTGTTTTGCTCTAGGGTGACCACTGGCCTCACAAGACTCGTACGTGTCAGTTGTTTTGCTCTAGGACGCCCACAGGCCTCACAAGACTCGTACGTGTCAGTTGTTTTGCTCTAGGACGCCCGCAGGCCTCACAAGACTCGTACTTGTCAGTTGTTTTGCTCTAGGACGCCCACAGGCCTCACAAGACTCGTACGTGTCAGTTGTTTTGCTAAAGGGCTCCCACAGGCATCACAAGACTCGTACGTGTAAGTTGTTTTGCTCTAGGACACCCACAGGCCTCACAAGACTCGCACGTGTCAGTTGTTTTGTTCTAGGACGCCCACGGGCCTCACAAGACTCGTACGTGTCAGTTGTTTTGCTCTAGGATGCCCACAGGCCTCACAAGACTCGTATGTGTCAGATGTTATGCTGTAGGACGCCCACAGGCCTCACAAGACTCGTACGTGTCAGTTGTTTTTCTCTAGGACGCCCACAGGCCTCACAAGTCTCGTACGTGTCAGTTGTTTTGCTCTAGGACGCCCACAGGCCTCACAAGACTCGTACGTGTCAGTTGTTTAGCTCTAGGGCGCCCACAGGCCTCACAAGACTCGTGCGTGTCAGTTGTTTTTCTCTAGGACGCCCACAGGCCTCACAAGACTCGTACATGTCAGTTGTTTTGCTCTAGAACGCCCACAGGCCTCACAAGACTCGTACGTGTCAGTTGTTTTGCTCTAGGACGCCCACAGGCCTCACAAGACTCGTACGTGTCAGTTGTTTTGCTCTAGAACGCCCACAGGCCTCACAAGACTTGTATGTGTCAGTGGTTTTGCTCTAAGATGCCCACTGGCCTCACAAGACTCGTACGTGTCAGTTGTTTTGCTCTAGGACGACCACAGGCTTCACAAGACTCGTACGTGTCAGTTGTTTTGCTAAAGGGTGCCCACAGGCATCACAAGACTCGTACGTGTAAGTTGTTTTGCTCTAGGACACCCACAGGCCTCACATGACTCGCACGTGTCAGTTGTTTTACTCTAGGACGCCCACAGGCCTCACAAGACTCGTACGTGTCAGTTGTTTTGCTCTAGGACGCCCACAGGCCTCACAAGACTTGTACGTGTCATTTGTTTTGCTCTAGGATGCCCACAGGCCTCACAAGACTCGTACGTGTCAGATGTTTTGCTCTAGGACGCCCACAGGCCTCACAAGTCTCGTACGTGTCAGTTGTTTTACTCTAGGGTGCCCACTGGCCTCACAAGACTCGTATGTGTCAAGTTGTTTTGCTCTAGGACGCCCGCAGGCCTCACAAGACTCGTACGTGTAAGTTGTTTTGCTCTAGGACACCCACAGGCCTCACAAGACTCGCACGTGTCAGTTGTTTTGTTCTAGGACGCCCACAGGCCTCACAAGACTCGTACGTGTCAGTTGTTTTGCTCTAGGATGCCCACAGGCCTCACAAGACTCGTATGTGTCAGATGTTATGCTGTAGGACGCCCACAGGCCTCACAAGACTCGTACGTGTCAGTTGTTTTTCTCTAGGGCGCCCACAGGCCTCACAAGTCTCGTACGTGTCAGTTGTTTTGCTCTAGGACGCCCACAGGCCTCACAAGACTCGTACGTGTCAGTTGTTTAGCTCTAGGGCGCCCACAGGCCTCACAAGACTCGTGCGTGTCAGTTGTTTTGCTCTAGGACGCCCACAGGCCTCACAAGACTCGTACATGTCAGTTGTTTTGCTCTAGAACGCCCACAGGCCTCACAAGACTCGTACGTGTCAGTTGTTTTGCTCTAGGACGCCCACAGGCCTCACAAGACTCGTACGTATCAGTTGTTTTGCTCTAGAACGCCCACAGGCCTCACAAGACTTGTATGTGTCAGTGGTTTTGCTCTAAGGTGCCCACTGGCCTCACAAGACTCGTACGTGTCAGTTGTTTTGCTCTAGGACGCCCACAGGCTTCACAAGACTCGTACGTGTCAGTTGTTTTGCTAAAGGGTGCCCACAGGCATCACAAGACTCGTACGTGTAAGTTGTTTTGCTCTAGGACACCCACAGGCCTCACATGACTCGCACGTGTCAGTTGTTTTACTCTAGGACGCCCACAGGCCTCACAAGACTCGTACGTGTCAGTTGTTTTGCTCTAGGACGCCCACAGGCCTCACAAGACTTGTACGTGTCATTTGTTTTGCTCTAGGATGCCCACAGGCCTCACAAGACTCGTACGTGTCAGATGTTTTGCTCTAGGACGCCCACAGGCCTCACAAGTCTCGTACGTGTCAGTTGTTTTACTCTAGGGTGCCCAATGGCCTCACAAGACTCGTATGTGTCAGTTGTTTTGCTCTATGACGCCCACAGGCCTCACAAGACTCGTACGTGTCAGTTGTTTTGCTCTAGGACGCCCGCAGGCCTCACAAGACTCGTACGTGTCAGTTGTTTTTCTCTAGGACGCCCACAGGCCTCACAAGACTCGTACGTGTCAGTTGTTTCGCTCTAGGACGCCCACAGGACTCACAAGACTCGCACGTGTCAGTTGTTTTACTCTAGGACGCCCAATGGCCTCACAAGACTCGTACGTGTCAGTTGTTTCGCTCTAGGACGCCCACAGGCCTCACAAGACTCGTACGTGTCAGTTGTTTTGCTCTAGGATGCCCACAGGCCTCACAAGACTCGTATGTGTCAGATGTTTTGCTCTAGGACGCCCACAGGCCTCACAAGACTCGTACGTGTCAGTTGTTTTTCTCTAGGGCGCCCACAGGCCTCACAAGTCTCGTACGTGTCAGTTGTTTTACTCTAGGGTGCCCACTGGCCTCACAAGACTCGTATGTGTCAGTTGTTTTGCTCTATGACGCCCACAGGCCTCACAAGACTCGTACGTGTCAGTTGCTTTACTCTAGGACGCCCACAGGCCTCACAAGACTCGTACGTGTCAGTTGTTTCGCTCTAGGACGCCCACAGGCCTCACAAGACTCGCACGTGTCAGTTGTTTTACTCTAGGACGCCCACAGGCCTCACAAGACTCGTACGTGTCAGTTGTTTCGCTCTAGGACGCCCACAGGCCTCACAAGACTCGTACGTGTCAGTTGTTTTGTTCCAGAACGCCCACAGGCCTCACAAGACTCGTACGTGTCAGTTGTTTTGCTCTGGAACGCCCGCAGGCCTCACAAGACTCGTACGTGTCAGTTGTTTTGCTCTAGGGCGCCCACAGGCCTCACAAGACTCGTACGTGTCAGTTGTTTTGCTCTAGGGCGCCCACAGGCCTCACAAGACTCGTACGTGTCAGTTGTTTTGCTCTAGAACGCCCACAGGCCTCACAAGACTCGTACGTGTCAGTTGTTTTGCTCTAGGGCGCCCACAGGCCTCACCAGACTTGACACAACTTGGTGGGAAGCATTGGAGTCAACATGCTCCACCATCCACGTGAAACGTTATCGACGCCTTGTAGAGTTCATTCCCCGAAGAATTAAGGCTGTTCTGAGGGCAAAAAAGTGGGTGCAACTCAATATGAGGAAGGTGTTCCTAATGTTTTGTACACTCAGTGTAGATTAGAACAGTGGCCAAAGATTCCCTGTGGGTACATCTTTGGCCAACGCTGTAAAAGGGGCATATTGGAGGCAAGAGAAGTGCATCTGCCCTGTGTATCTGTCACGACCTCCGCCGAAGTCGGCTCCTCTCCTTGTTCGGGCGGCGTTCGGCGGTCGACGTCACCGGCCTTCTAGCCGCCGTCGCTCCACTTTTCATTGTTCCATTTGTTTTGTCTTGTTTCCCCACACACCTGGTTTACATTCCCTAATCAATCTACATACATATTCCCTCTGTTCTCCCCATGTCTTTGTGTGGATTTGTTTTTGTTACATGTTTTGTGTGCGGCTGGTTTTTTCTCAAGGGTACCATTGTTCAAACCGTAGTATGTTTAATTGTTAAACATTTTGCATCTTTGTGACTTTGTCGCGCTTTTCACTTTTGTCTTTGGCTGGAGGTTTGTTGGACACTGTTGCGTCCGTCTGTTGTTTGCTTCTGCCGAATAAAGTGTGCGTCTGATCACAACTCTCTGCTCTCCTGCAACGGACTCCTACACCAGTAGATCACAACTCTCTGCTCTCCTGCAACGGACTCCTACACCAGTAGATCACAACTCTCTGCTCTCCTGCACCTGACTCCTACACCAGTAGATCACAACTCTCTGCTCTCCTGCACCTGACTTCAACACCAGTAGATCGCAACTCTCTGCTCTCCTGCACCGGACTCCTACACCAGCAGATCACAACTCTCTGCTCTCCTGCACCTGACTCCTACACCAGTAGATCACAACTCTCTGCTCTCCTGCAATGGACTCCTACACCAGTAGATCACAACTCTCTGCTCTCTTGCACCTGACTCCTACACCAGTAGATCACAACTCTCTGCTCTCCTGCACCGGACTCCTACACCAGTAGATCACAACTCTCTGCTCTCTTGCACCTGACTCCTACACCAGTAGATCACAACTCTCTGCTCTCCTGCACCGGACTCCTACACCAGTAGATCACAACTCTCTGCTCTCCTGCACCTGACTCCTACACCAGTAGATCACAACTCTCTGCTCTCCTGCACCGGACTCCTACACCAGTAGATCACAACTCTCTGCTCTCCTGCACCTGACTTCTACACCAGTAGATCACAACTCTCTGCTCTCCTGCAACGGACTCCTACACCGGTAGCGCACAACCTGACAGTATCAGAGAGTGTTTATTAAGGATTCATATTAGCCATGGGGGATTTGGTAGAGAATGTTAAAATAGATGATTTACACCATGACCCAGAGGAAGAAGCTATCTTTAAAATCATGGAAAGGGTTTGTTAAGAGTTACATGATATATTGTTCACGGCTCCATCAGACATGAAGTGACTAGAAATTAAACACAATACTACTTAAGTTCCAGTCACTACTTCTGAATGTACATTATTCTCCCGAGTACCGCAGCAGTCTAAGGCACTGCATCTCAGTGCAAGAGGCATCACTACAGACACCCTGGTTCGATTCCCGGCTGTATCACAACTGGCTGTGATGAGGAGTCCCATAGGTGCGGTGCACTATTGGCACCGCGTTGACCAGGTTTGGACGGTGTAGGCTGTCATTGTAAATAAGAATCTGACTTGCCTAGTTAATTAACGGTAAAACAAAATACATAATTTAAACACTTTTATTTGAGGTTTAGGTGTGCAAGTGACTTTAACTGTTATGTCATTAAACCTCATAATAATTTCTAATACGCAGTAACGTACTTTGACATATGAGATGTCGTATTATGACACTGCTATGAGGCTGTTGGTGTCCATTTAATCAAAAGTCCATTCCTCTCAATACATCCTCATGGATAAATTCAATTTCCTATTTAACAGACACAAATTGAAATGGACTTGACGCTATCTCTGCTTAAATGGTCTCTGAGTCACAGACGGGCGGAGAACAGACTTCGGGGCAATTTGTTTTACTACGCTATTTAATTATTGACTTCGCTCATCATTGACCGCCTGTCAAATTACACCAACAGCTGTCAGCAAAGAGCCACACAAATAACATTATGATTGAGCTGTTCAGGGCAAAAAAAACCTCCATGGACTAATTCAAGGTAGATCATGGATATTAGAAAATAGAACTGTTTAAAGGCCCAATGCAGTTTTATATATATATATATATATATTTCCACACTGAGGTTGGAATAATAGTGTTAAATTGTGAAAATGATGATAATGCCCTTTTAGTGTAAGAGCTGTTTGAAGAGACCAGCTGTTTTGGTGCGACGGAGTTTTGGCATGCTTGGTGACATCACCAGAAGGTAAATTAGTTAATAAACCAATCAGAAAGACCGTTCCAAACCACTCTGCCAATGACAGCTAGTTTTCTGTCTTCCCCTCAACGCTCAGACTTCTGCTATACGTATTAAATCATATTAAATTAAGATATAAAATTAAATCCCTTAAACGTTGTCATAATTATCTGCTTGCTTCACTCTTAATAGTAATATCTAACATGTCAGTAAAGATTGTATAAACATTTTAATTGTATTTGAAAATAAAACGTTTGCACCTGACTAGATTGTTGAATTTGATCCGGATGTGTTGATGTAACATGATAGACTCTACATCACGATATGTAACCATCTAGCCTAATTCTATCTCTTATGTATCTCAACGACATGTATACTACTTGGAGTAATAAACAAATGATGAGAAGAGGCTTTGCACATGTCCTTGTGTATTACATACAACATAATACACTTTGCACTTGTGACAGGGCATGTAGAGCCAAGATAGTGGAAGTGGTTATTTTTCAGATTCCAGAGAAACTGAGAAAGAGGAGAGGAAGTAGAAAGAGAGAAGAGAGGATGAAGAGAGAGTGTGGAGAGGAAGAAGAGAGAGAGAGAGAGTAGAGGAAGAAGAGAGAGAGAGAGATGAGAGGAAGAAGAGAGAGGGAGGAGAGGAAGAAGAGAGAGAGAGGAGAGGAAGAAGAGAGAGAGAGGAGAGAGGAAGAAGAGAGAGAGAGAGGAGAGGAAGAAGAGAGAGAGAGAGGAAGAAGAGAGAGAGAGAGGAGAGGAAGAAGAGAGAGGGAGGAGAGGAAGAAGAGAGAGAGAGAGAGGAAGAAGAGAGAGAGCGAGAGAGGAAGAAGAGAGAGAGAGGAGAGGAAGAAGAGAGAGAGAGGAGAGGAAGAAGAGAGAGAGAGGAGAGGAAGAAGAGAGAGAGAGGAGAGGAAGAAGAGAGAGAGAGGAGAGGAAGAAGCGAGAGAGAGAGAGAGAGAGAGAGAGATAGAGAGAGAGAGGAAGACGAGAGAGAGGAGAGGTAGAAGAGAGAGAGAGGAGAGGAAGAAGAGAGAGAGAGGAGAGGAAGAAGAGAGAGAGAGGAAGAAGAGAGAGAGAGGAAGAAGAGAGAGAGAGAGAGAGAGAGGAGAGGAAGAAGAGAGAGAGAGAAGAGAGAGAGAGAGGAAGAAAGGAGAGAGGAGAGGAAGAAGGGAGAGAGGAGAGGAAGAAGAGAGAGAGAGAGAGAGAGAGAGAGAGTGCCGGAGTGTGTGTGTGTGTGTGTGTGTGTGTGTGTGTGTGTGTGTGTGTGTGTGTGTGTGTGTGTGTGTGTGTGTGTGTGTGTGTGTGTGTGTGAGAGAGAGAGAGAGAGACAGGAATGTAAAGGCTCCGTTGGGGATGTGCCGTGTGCGTGACGGGGAGTGTATCTTTCAGGGGAGCGTGGGGTTAAGTCCGTGTTTATGAAACACAGTCAGAGAATGGGCGCCCATGCAGCGCTGGTGCTCCTGCGGTATTTCATGTGTTTGGGGGGCGTCATGGCCGGCTAAGACTGACGGATGGGAACTTAAACCCTCAGCGAGGATTTGGCCTCTCATCCAACAGAAAAGTGCTCGATGCAGCAGGTTGGAAGGGATTTTCTCTTCTTCTACTTTCTTTGTTTAGGGAGAAAAGCGGGAAGTGACATTAAGCTGTAAGACAAACTGTCCAGAGCAAATGGGATGGACACACGAGAGGTCAATCTAACACTAACAACCACAACCGGGGATCTGCATCATGATCCTCGGGATCAGAGGAGACTAGGATCCACCCAGAAATATGACATACAAGCTGTTACTGATACTAACACAATAGAGCTAAAGTACCATGCAACAGCTCAATGTTACAGTAGATTATGTAGTTACAATATTACTGAAAGAAACTGAAGATCGCGGTTTCATCTCATTCTTCTTGAGCTCCTGAGTGGCGGAGAGGTCTAAGGCACTGCATCTCAGTGTTAGATGCGTCATTACAGACACCCTGGTTCGAATCCAGGCTGTATCACAACCGGCTGTGATTGGGAGTCCCGTAGGGCGGTGCACAATTGGCCCAGTGCGTCGCCGGGATAGGCTGCCATTGTAAATAAGAATTTCTTCTTAACTGACTTGCCTGGTTAAATAAAGGTTGCACATGTGCTTCAGGGTAACGGAATTACGCTTTGACTCATATTCTTCACTTTAAAATGTATACCAAAACAAAAAACATAGTTAAAAATGCTTAAATTAATACAAATATATAATACATCCAACATGTTGAATTTACTTGCCCATGTTGACTTTTATCACAAAAGTGTGTGGACACCACATATATTGGTGTATTCGGCTATTTCAGCCACACCTGTTGCTGACTGGTATAAAATCAATCACACAGCCATGCAATCTCCATAAACAAACGTTGGCAGTAGAATGGCCTTACTGAAGAGCTCAGTGACTTTCAACGTGTGACCGTCATAGGATGCCACCTTTCCAACAAGTCCATTTGTAAAAATTCCTGCCCTGCTAGAGCTGTCCCAGTCAACTGTAAGTGCTGTTATTGTGAAGTGGAAACGTCTAGGAGCAACACTGGCTTAGACGCGAAGTGGTAGGTCACACAAGCTCACAGAACGGGACCACGAGTGACCACGGGTTGCAACACTCACTACCGAGTTCCAAACTGCCTCCGGAAGCAACGTTCGTCGGGATCTTCATGAAATGGGTTTCCATGGCCTAGCAGTCGCACACAAGCCTAAGATCACCATGCACAATTCCAAGTGTCTGCTGGAGTGGTGTAAAGCTTCCCTGGAGTGATGAATCACGCTTCTCCATCTGGGCAAATATAGGTGTAACGGTTTTCTGTATGAGAAGGAGAGTCGGACCAAAATGCAGCGTGTAGATTGCGATCCATGTTTTAATAAACAAACGTAAAACACGAATCAATACAAACACTACAAAATAAAGAACGTAACGAAAACCTAAACAGCCCTATCTGGTGAAAACACATAGACAGGAACAATCACCCACAAACACACAGTGAAACCCAGGCTACCTAAATATGGTTCCCAATCAGAGACAATGACGAACACCTGCCTCTGATTGAGAACCATATCAGGCCGAACATAGAACTGGACAAACTAGACATGTAACATAGAATGCCCACTCAGATCACACCCTGACCAACCAAAACATAGAAATATACAAAGTAAACTATGGTCAGGGTGTGACAATAGGTTTGGCAGATGCCAGGACGCTACATCCCCGAAATAATGCCAATGATTTTGGAATAAGATAATCAATGAGCAGGTGTCCATATACTTTTGGTCATGTGTTGTATCTAAATTGTATTTAAAATATCTTCCTTTTTGACTCGTATTTTTTTCCAAATACTCACATTGTGATGTATCAATTATCTTAGTGTGTGTATTTTGAGGTTTCCCCTACTTGTACAACCTTCGCCCCCAACATGTTAAAATGCACCCAGGGCACGAGGGCAAGGCCTAAAGGTGTGGTCCGCCCCACCATCCCTTACCCCCAGACCGCTGGGCCCCCTGTCCCTGGTTCCCATGTCTCTGGTGGGATTAATCCCTGAACCACAGGTGTGGTAATCCCAAACAGAACGGCCCCGCTGACATAGGGACTGACAGCGACGGGGCCCCAATCCTCTTTGATCACGGGGCCAACAGCTGCGCTGCGCTTTAATCCACAAACCAAGCCTGGACCAGCACAAAGAGACAGTATGGGGAATGTACATACACTCATCATGTAGGCTGGTGGCCCGGGGTGTTAGTAGAAGGTTGGGGGTAGTATCTGTCATGATCCACTTGAAAAACAGGTTTTATATAACCTTTATTCAACAGGGAGACATGCTGAGATCAAGGACTCTTTTACAGATGAGCCCTCAAATGACAAAAAATATATACACATCAATACACTGCAAAAAGCAAAACAGAGATTCAAAAAAAATAAACAATCAAAGTAAACAAACACATTTTTCAGTAAAAAAAAAGGTTCTCAAATCAGCTGTCTAAATTGCCCGTGAGGCACCAAATTATAAAATGTGAGAGTTTGAGATTATTCCACAAGTGAAAGTGCAAAAAATAACTAATAGCAGGTTAACCTAACTATAGTTGAAAGGGATCTCCAGAGTTAGCCATCCCTGAGACAGGGTATTATAGCTCGTACATCTGCAGGTGAACATAACTCAGGTTGAAAGGGATCTCCAGAGTTAACCATCCCTGAGACAGGGTATGATAGCTCGTACATCTGCAGGTTAACCTAACTCAGGTTGAAAGGGATCTCCAGAGTTAGCCATCCCTGAGACAGGGTATGATAGCTCGTACATCTGCAGGTTAACCTAACTCAGGTTGAAAGGGATCTCCAGAGTTAACCATCCCTGAGACAGGGTATTATAGCTCGTACATCTGCAGGTTAACATAACTCAGGTTGAAAGGGATCTCCAGAGTTAGCCATCCCTGAGACAGGGTATGATAGCTCGTACATCTGCAGGTTAACCTAACTCAGGTTGAAAGGGATCTCCAGAGTTAGCCATCCCTGAGACAGGGTATGATAGCTCGTACATCTGCCGGTTAACCTAACTCAGGTTGAAAGGGATCTCCAGAGTTAGCCATCCCTGAGACAGGGTATGATAGCTCGTACATCTGCCGGTTAACCTAACTCAGGTTGAAAGGGATCTCCAGAGTTAGCAATCCCTGAGACAGGGTATGATAGCTCGTACATCTGCAGGTTAACTGTAATAAATAAGATACGGTGAACGTTTGTGCGAGGGGCTTTATAAACACAGTGCAATGCATTGATCTTCAGATGGACAGCCTACACAGAGTTATCTAGAACCTTAGCGGGTTCTTCCCCATATGAGAACCCTTTCAATAAACCTTTTTGATTGCAGAACCCTTTCTACATGGAACCCAAAATGGTTTTACCTGGAACCCAAAAAGGGTTCTCCTCTGGGGGAAAGCATAAGAACCATTTTGGAACTTTTTTTTTCTCAGAGTGTACTTTCTGATACAGAATGCGGTGATGTGTACCGAACCTATTGCTGTCATAAAGAATAGTATGATGATAATAAACTGCATCCAACCGCTGCATTCATACAGAAAATATCACCATAGTATATAACCAGTATGGATGTTGACT
Organism: Oncorhynchus clarkii lewisi; assembly: GCF_045791955.1. NCBI lineage: Eukaryota > Metazoa > Chordata > Actinopteri > Salmoniformes > Salmonidae > Oncorhynchus > Oncorhynchus clarkii. The sequence continues at coordinate 83,003,931 of NC_092149.1, forward strand.
GAAAGATTTGTTTTCTGCTATTTAAACGAAAGACATTCCTATTCCTCTAAAGGTAGCCCACTGTAATAATTAATAAATGTCTATAGTAGGGTAGCCTAGTGGTTAGAGTGTTGGACTAGTAACCGGAAGGTTGCAAGTTCAAACCCCTCAGCTGACAAGGTACAAATCTGTCGTTCTGCACCTGAACAGGTAGTTCACCCACTAGGCCGTCATTGGAAATAAGAATTTGTTCTTAACTGACTAGTTAAATAAAGGTTCAAAACAATAGTGAATCACCTAAATTATATGCTGCAAGTCTCTGACCTATAGCCCACTACCTCATCACTGTCATACAGCCCACTACATCGTCACTGTCCTACTGCCCACTACCTCATCACTGTCCTCTAGCCCACTACCTTGTCACTGTCCTACAGCCCACTACCTCAGTGCACTTTAATTCCATTCAACAGACCTTGATAAATGTACACCACCACCCAAAATACACAGTAGCGTGGATAAAATGTATAACCCCAGTAACAGAATGTGGATAACCCCGGTAACAGAATGTAGATAACACCAGTAACAGAATGTAGATAACCCCAGTAACAGAATGTGCATAACCCCGGTAACAGAATGTAGATAACCCCAGTAACAGAATGTGGATAACCCCAGTAACAGAATGTAGATAACCCCAGTAACAGAATGTAGATAACCCCAGTAACAGAATGTGTATAACCCCAGTAACAGAACGTGGATAACCCAGTAACAGAATGTGGATAACCACAGTAACAGAACGTAGATAACACCAGTAACAGAACGTAGATAACCCCAGTAACAGAACATGGATAACCCCAGTAACAGAATGTAGATAACCCCAGTAACAGAACGTAGATAACCCCAGTAAAATAATGTGGATAACCCCAGTAACAGAACGTAGATAACCCCAGTAACAGAACGTGGATAACCCCAGTAACAGAACGTAGATAAGCCCAGTAACAGACCGTGGATAACCCCAGTAACAGAATGTAGATAACCCCAGTAACAGAACGTAGATAACCCCAGTAACAGAACGTGGATAACCCCAGTAACAGAACGTGGATAACCCCAGCAACAGACCGTGGATAACCCCAGTAACAGACCGTGGATAACCCCAGTAACAGAATGTAGATAACCCCAGTAACAGAATGTGGATAACCCCAGTAACAGAACGTGGATAACCCCAGTAACAGACCGTGGATAACCCTAGTAACAGACCGCGGATAACCCCAGTAACAGAACGTAGATAACCCCAGTAACAGAACGTGGATAACCCCAGTAACAGAACGTGGATAACCCCAGTAACAGAACGTGGATAACCCCAGTAACAGAACGTGGATAACCCCAGTAACAGAACGTGGATAACCCCAGTAACAGAACGTGGATAACCCCAGTAACAGACCGTGGATAACCCCAGTAACAGAATGTGGATAACCCCAGTAACAGAATGTAGATAACCCCAGTAACAGAATGTAGATAACCCCAGTAACAGACCGTGGATAACCCCAGTAACAGAACGTGGATAACCCCAGTAACAGAACGTGGATAACCCCAGTAACAGAATGTGGATAACCCCAGTAACAGAACGTGGATAACCCCAGTAACTGAACGTAGATAACCCCAGTAACAGAACGTAGATAACCCCAGTAACAGAACGTAGATAACCCCAGTAACAGAACGTAGATAACCCCAGTAACAGAATGTGGATAACCCCGGTAACTGACCGTGGATAACCCCGGTAACAGAACGTGGATAACCCCAGTAACAGAATGTGGATAACCCCGGTAACTGACCGTGGATAACCCCGGTAATAGAACGTGGATAACCCCGGTAACAGAACGTGGATAACCCCAGTAACAGAACGTGGATAACCCCAGTAACAGAACGTGGATAACCCCAGTAACAGAACGTGGATAACCCCAGTAACAGAACGTGGATAACCCCAGTAACAGACCGTGGATAACCCCGGTAACAGACCGTGGATAACCCCAGTAACAGAATGTAGATAACCCCAGTAACAGACCGTGGATAACCCCAGTAACAGAACGTGGATAACCCCAGTAACAGAACGTGGATAACCCCAGTAACAGAACGTGGATAACCCCAGTAACAGAACGTGGATAACCCCAGTAACAGAACGTAGATAACCCCAGTAACAGAACGTAGATAACCCCAGTAACAGAACGTAGATAACCCCAGTAACAGAACGTGGATAACCCCAGTAACAGAACGTGGATAACCCCAGTAACAGAACGTGGATAACCCCAGTAACAGAACGTGGATAACCCCAGTAACAGAACGTGGATAACCCCAGTAACAGAACGTGGATAACCCCAGTAACAGAACGTGGATAACCCCAGTAACAGAACGTGGATAACCCCAGTAACAGAACGTGGATAACCCCAGTAACAGAATGTGGATAACCCCAGTAACTGACCGTGGATAACCCCGGTAACAGAACGTGGATAACCCCAGTAACAGAACGTGGATAACCCCAGTAACAGAACGTGGATAACCCCAGTAACAGAACGTGGATAACCCCAGTAACAGAATGTGGATAACCCCAGTAACTGACCGTGGATAACCCCGGTAACAGAACGTGGATAACCCCAGTAACAGAACGTGGATAACCCCAGTAACAGAACGTGGATAACCCCAGTAACAGAACGTGGATAACCCCAGTAACAGAACGTGGATAACCCCAACATCTGCAAATCAACAACGTTCAAATGTTACGCGATATTACGCTTTATTTGTTGAGTGACAACCAGTGTAATTTTTCTAGGTTATTTTTTAAAATCAAATGCGCTGTTGAAGACAGTGTTTTACCGGAATAAAAGGTAAGGTACCCCCCCCGGAGACAACGCTGTAGCCTACCTGCTGATCAGGATTTTACGTCATTTCCATTGTTCAGGTTCAACATCAGCAATAGTTTGGGTAGCTTTGCCTGAAACAATCAATATATATGGTCATTTTTAGATATAACGGGTGAAGTTCTTAATTTCATATTGACGACATCAGTCGCTTTTTCTATGGGCATTGCATGTTGGAAGAGGTAGTGGAAGAGAAGCTCAATCTTGAGTGAGTCAAAACTTCCAAACGGTCTTAATAATTTGATTATAGTGTGTTGTTAAAGAAGGTAGAGCATCACTTTATTATGGACAGACTTCTCCTTATCTTAGCTACTGTTGTATCAATATGTTTTGACGATGACAGTTTACAATCCAGCTGCTCTGGGGAGAGGTTTCTGTTATAATACTCCCTCTGTGTTCTGCTGGACAGGTAGCTGATTATGATGTAAGCCAGTAACAGTATTGACAGTGAAAAGGACAGAGGGCTATTATGGATGTGTGTGTGTGTGTGTGTGTGTGTGTGTGTGTGTGTGTGTGTGTGTTTGACAGAGGAGTCAAATAAACAACACTTCATGATAACAATGAGTGTGTAAGGGTGTGTATGAGAGCCTTCAATTAAAGAAGTTGCCTCAATGTCCAGTAGGTGGAAGCACAGCCCATACAATACTTGTGTCCTCCCCCAGACAGCTACAGCCCATACAGTCCCCTTGTCCTCCCCCAGACAGCCACAGCCCATACAGTCCCCTTGTCCTCCCCCAGACAGCCACAGCCCATACAATCCCCTTGTCCTCCCACCGACAGCCACAGCCCATACAGTCCCCTTGTCCTCCCCAGACAGCCACAGCCCATACAGTCCCCTTGTCCTCCCCCAGACAGCCACAGCCCATACAGTCCCCTTGTCCTCCCCAGACAGCCACAGCCCATACAGTCCCCTTGTCCTCCCACCGACAGCCACAGCCCATACAGTCCCCTTGTCCTCCCCCAGACAGCCACAGCCCATACAATCCCCTTGTCCTCCCACCGACAGCCACAGCCAATACAGTCCCCTTGTCCTTCCCCAGACAGCCACAGCCCATACAGTCCCCTTGTCCTTCCCCAGACAGCCACAGCCCATACAATACTTGTGTCCTCCCCCAGACAGCCACAGCCCATACAGTCCCCTTGTCCTCCCCCAGACAGCCACAGCCCATACAATCCCCTTGTCCTCCCACCGACAGCCACAGCACATACAATCCCCTTGTCCTCCCCAGACAGCCACAGCACATACAATCATACAATCAGCTGCAGGCCTTCACACACACACACACACACACACACACACACACACACACACACACACACACACACACACACACACACACACACACACACACACACACACACACACACCCATAACAGCCCTCTGTCCCTTATCAATAGTAGAACTAAGCAACAAGTCAATCCCCATAGAGCCAGTGGACAGGGACCTGAGGATCCAGCCAGGGACCTCTCTGTGAATGGGGGGGGGGGGGGGGGGAGAGATATTGACTGACAGAGTTAGTTGAATGGGACAGAGCTGCCTGGGTTGACTGGGCTAAGCTGATACTTCTCTTCTCAGCCCATCACTAAACACTATTAGACTACATCCCAAAATGGCACTCTATCTCTTAAGTAGTGCACTCCTTTTTAACCAGTAGTAGTGCACTCCTTTTTAACCAGTAGTAGTGCACTCCTTTTAACCAGTAGTAGTGCTCTCCTTTTTAACCAGTAGTAGTGCTCTCCTTTTGAACAGTAGTAGTGCTCTCCTTTTGAACAGTAGTAGTGCACTCCTTTTTAACCAGTAGTAGTGCACTCCTTTTAACCAGTAGTAGTGCTCTCCTTTTTAACCAGTAGTAGTGCTCTCCTTTTGAACAGTAGTAGTGAACTCCTTTTGAACAGTAGTAGTGCACTCCTTTTGACCAGTAGTAGTGCACTCCTTTTGACCAGTAGTAGTGCACTCCTTTTGACCAGTAGTAGTGCACTCCTTTTGACCAGTAGTAGTGCACTCCTTTTGACCAGTAGTAGTGCACTCCTTTTGACCAGTAGTAGTGCACTCCTTTTGACCAGTAGTAGTGCACTCCTTTTGACCAGTAGTAGTGCACTCCTTTTAACCAGTAGTAGTGCACTCCTTTTGACCAGTAGTAGTGCACTCCTTTTTAACCAGTAGTAGTGCACTCCTTTTTAACCAGTAGTAGTGCACTCCTTTTGACCAGTAGTAGTGCACTCCTTTTGACCAGTAGTAGTGCACTCCTTTTGACCAGTAGTAGTGCACTCCTTTTTAACCAGTAGTAGTGCACTCCTTTTGACCAGTAGTAGTGCACTCCTTTTGACCAGTAGTAGTGCACTCCTTTTTAACCAGTAGTAGTGCACTCCTTTTGACAAGTAGTAGTGCACTCATTTTTAACAAGTAGTAGTGCACTCATTTTTAACCAGTAGTAGTGCACTCCTTTTTAACCAGTAGTAGTGCACTCCTTTTGACCAGTAGTAGTGCACTCATTTTTAACCAGTAGTAGTGCACTCCTTTTTAACCAGTAGTAGTGCACTCCTTTTGACCAGTAGTAGTGCACTCCTTTTAACCAGTAGTAGTGCACTCCTTTTTAACCAGTAGTAGTGCACTCCTTTTTAACCAGTAGTAGTGCACTCCTTTTTAACCAGTAGTAGTGCACTCCTTTTGACCAGTAGTAGTGCACTCCTTTTAACCAGTAGTAGTGCACTCCTTTTAACCAGTAGTAGTGCACTCCTTTTAACCAGTAGTAGTGCACTCCTTTTTAACCAGTAGTAGTGCACTCCTTTTGACCAGTAGTAGTGCACTCCTTTTTAACCAGTAGTAGTGCACTCCTTTTGACCAGTAGTAGTGCACTCCTTTTAACCAGTAGTAGTGCACTCCTTTTAACCAGTAGTAGTGCACTCCTTTTTAACCAGTAGTAGTGCACTCCTTTTGACCAGTAGTAGTGCACTCCTTTTTAACCAGTAGTAGTGCACTCCTTTTGACCAGTAGTAGTGCACTCCTTTTGACCAGTAGTAGTGCACTCCTTTTGACTAGTAGTAGTGCACTCCTTTTAACCAGTAGTAGTGCACTCCTTTTGACCAGTAGTAGTGCACTCATTTTAACCAGTAGTAGTGCACTCCTTTTAACCAATAGTAGTGCACTCCTTTTGAACAGTAGTAGTGCACTCCTTTTGACCAGTAGTAGTGCACTCCTTTTGACCAGTAGTAGTGCACTGTGTAGGGAATAGGATGCCTTCTTAGACTCTATAACCAGTGGCCCTGTGGCAGGAGTCCACAGTGATAGAGATGTCACTCTGCTTCTCTGGGGTTTCCTGTGTCACAAGGTCAAAATGATGTCGCTGACCGCAACCCCCCCCTCATTGTTTCACTTTCAACCCCTCCTTTGCAAGGAAATCAAAAATGGAGGGAGATGTTTTATGTATGGCCGCTGTTCAAACAAGGGGTATAAGATTAGGAATGGACGGTAGGAGAAGGATGTCACATTGTAAAGCGTAAAGTGGCCGTTAGAGTGCTGAAGAAGGGAAGTGTGTGTGAGTGTGAGAGTGCGTGTGTGCGTGTTTGTGAGTGTGTGTGAGGGTGAAAGTGTTTGTGTGTGTGTGTGTGTGTGTGTGTATTAGGCCTTTGTCAAGGATGGGTCACGGTGGAGAGGAGATGAGAGCAGAGAGGCACCATTCCCACCTGATCCATGACAATAAAATACACATGGGTAACTAACAGGAAACTAACAGGAAACTAATATGTAACTAACAGGAAACAAACAGGAAACTAATAGGTAACTAACAGGAAACAAACAGGAAACTAATAGGTAACTAACAGGAAACTAATAGGTAACTAACAGGAAACTAATAGGTAACTAACAGGAAACGAATAGGTAACTAACAGGAAACTAATAGGTAACTAACAGGAAACTAATAGGTAACTAACAGGAAACAAACAGGAAACTAATAGGTAACTAACAGGAAACTAATAGGTAACTAACAGGAAACTAATAGGAAACTAAAAGGAAATGAATAGATAACTAACAGGAAACAAACAGCAAACAATTAGGAAATTAACAGGAAACTAATAGGTAACTAACAGGAAACTAACAGGAAACTAATAGGTAACTAACAGGAAACTAATAGGAAACTAAAAGGAAATGAATAGATAACTAACAGGAAACAAACAGCAAACAATTAGGAAACTAACAGGAAACTAATAGGTAACTAACAGGAAACTAACAGGAAACTAATAGGTAACTAACAGGAAACAAACAGGAAACTAATAGGTAACTAACAGGAAACTAACAGGAAACTAATAGGTAACTAACAGGAAACTAACAGGAAACTAATAGATAACTAACAGGAAACTAACAGGAAACTAATAGGTAACTAACAGGAAACAAACAGGAAACTAATAGGTAACTAACAGGAAACTAATAGGTAACTAACAGGAAACAAACAGGAAACTAATAGGTAACTAACAGGAAACTAACAGGAAACTAATAAGTAACTAACAGGAAACAAACAGGAAACTAATAGGTAACTAACAGGAAACAAACAGGAAGCTAATAGGAAAATACAAATAATATGTACACACAATGTCCAACTAATTGTACTATACTGTGGGTATTAGTGTTGTCACGATACCAGAATTTTGACGTCGATACCACGTTACCACGTTTAGCTTCACGGTACTCGATACTATAACTATACTCGAAACGATACTGAAACGAAAGGCGTATTAGCCAGAGTCACAGAATGGCACTTGATCCGGACAGATAAATTCAGCTCCTGCTCTGTTCAACTGTTGTGCATCTTTTGAGTTCAATATCATTACATCTGAACATTTTCATTTCAATTGTTTAGACATAGCCATGTATGGATGAATTAATCAATTATACAGTCATACAATCAATTAGATATTTTTTTTTTTACAATCTGACTACAATACAGGTGAATTACTACTACAACACAGGTGAATGCGCATTATTCAATAGGAGTGTGTGAGTGCGCATTATTCAATAGGAGTGTGTGAATGCACATTATTCAATTAGGAGTGTGTGAGTGCGCATTATTCAATAGGAGTGTGTGAATGCACATTATTCAATAGGAGTGTGTGAATGCGCATTATTCAATAGGTGTGTGTGAATGTACATTATTCGAAAGGAGTGTGTGAATGCGTATTATTCAATAGGAGTGTGTGAATGCATAGAGTTTATTCAGCTTGTTTTAGCTGATAGCATGGGGCTACAGGTGACAAATAATCCCTTACAT